>NW_026453884.1:20757-29865 GCF_943734635.1 Anopheles cruzii
GACTGCGGTGAAGATCGGTCGGAACAGGTTCAGGTTCAGAGAATCCGGACATGTTTGAAGCGAAAGCTGGAGAGATGAAAGCGGGATCTCTGGTACGTCTGATCACTGAGAGGCACAAACTCGAACTGATCGCACAAGCACCGGATGGGTTCGTAAGGCTGTCCCACACACAATCTGTCCGAAGATGCTTCCAGCTGTCGTACTAGGTTGTTCTAAACGTTGTTAATGCATTCTCTGATGTACCTGGTTCACAAGAGACTAGGCGTTCCTGGAGCATAGAAGCGTTCCTGGAGGCCATACAATGCGACACATTGTGGGATTTTTTTTTTTTCGCCTTTTCCTCATAATGCGCCGTTTCTTGAGATCGACCGAGTTTTGATATCCGTTTTGAAGTTTTTCGTCAATAACGGCATCAACGGCTTCAACTCATAGTGTTTCGAATCAATTTAATTCGCGGAGTGCAACACGTGTATGAAGATGTCCACCGGAATTTCTTCGATACGGTGTTCTTTTGAACCATTAACAAGTTGTCGGGTTACAAAAACCGGACAGCGCATAGTCAGACACAATACAGCAAATCATCATTTCTTCACTGTCCCCTGTTCGCCGGAACAGGTTTCGCGTTGGGGCAGGTCTTGGGCGGAGGTTCGGTTCGGGAACTTGATAGCAAATGAGTTTAAACCTTTCTTGTCTCTGTTATGTCTAAGGACAGGTTTTATCTGCACACGCCTCATGCACGTCTGATCACTGAGAAGAACAGATTCGAACGCATCACAACGTTGAATGGATAGTGCTAAAGGATAGGAAGACTCCGATTTCCCGTCTCTTTCTAACCTCTCGATCATTGTGGCGACCATTACTGACCTGCCTCACAATTCGACCACTCCGTCGATAGTTCTTCAACGGCCATACAAACAGGTTGCAACTATTACAAACGCAACGAACGCCATGCAACATGAGTGCAAAGCGAATCTACATTAATAGACCTATTTCATGCAGAAAGGAACATCGCCGGGCAATGAACTCTAATATATACACTAACATAAGCGGTCAAATAGTGGTGATGCGCTGGCGAAGAACTGGACGCACATAAGAAGATCGGTCGGAACAGATTCTCCACGGTGATTTAGTTCTCGGACTTGATGAAAAAAAGAATTCTTTTGCTGATGAAAGCAGGAATGTTCTGCTAACGGCTCTGATTCGTCTGATCAACATTAACAAAAAAAGTATTAAAATTCCTGCTCTGGGGGCCTTTCGAAGGCTGCAGCAATTATAACAGGGCACACGATGAGGAGAAAATTGCATTACATAAAATTGATCCCCGTACCTTATCGGGAACTCGGCCCCTCGTCCCAACCCTACGGTCCCATAGGGCAGCAGGAAGATTATAAGAGTCCCCGAAGTGAAAAGCGAACGCACTTGCGGCTGCCGCTTTATTGAACTTTGTCGTCCGATGGACGTCGGCTCAGTCCGGAAGCGGAACAAAGCCGCACCCCCTTTGTGATATGAATGCCGTATTGTTGCTCCTGTTTTAGTTGCTGCGTTGCCAGCCGCTAACGAAGGCTTCCATGATCTCCCTCCGCAGTAAGCCTCGTCGGCATCCGGTCGATGCAGGTACCGCACAAATTTTCCAGCTTCTTCCTGGCGGCGGAGAAGGACTTTTCGGAGTTCAAAAATCATGTACGTATCGTCCGCACGGCGCAACTTTCGTGGCTTGCCGTGGGAGATGAAAGAAGCTTTCGGTGGTTTGTTGCTTTCGGGATGTCAGGAAGACACTACACAAAGTTAGTAAATATTTTATTGAAGTTTGATCCATCACCTAGCAACGATCCTCCACGGGTATGGTGGTTTAGGTTCCGTGTGTCTGGGCATCCATGGATCGGCGATTGCCGCCCTTATAAGTATTTTCCATTACCACGACCTCAACGAGTGTTTAATTATTTCTGGCTTAACTGGCTTATCATGGCTCGAAAACTGAATTTCGTTTATTTTTTATTGTTTATTTTAAAGTTTGTTTGCATATTGGTGCCACTTCCGCTTCAATGTACGTCTCAATTGTACCATATGTTGCCAACAACGGTCCCCAGTGATAGTTTCGTTTAATCGTAACAGCTCATAGTGGATCATTCCAACTTGATCCATAGACTACACAGCATTTGATTTTTTCGATGCAACTGAGGCGTGGCTTGGTCTTTCGAAGGTTCGATCTTTCGTTGGGGAACACAGAAATGAAGTTCGTTTAAGATACATGTCCTAATTTGTGTATTCTTCTCGTGATAAAAGCGAATTCTTCTTTCCCTTTGGGCCCACATCACGCTCGCTCGATGGCAAAGGCGAATGAGTCGTCGTCGGTCGACCAGGTTGGTTTGTAAGCCTTAAAAAGAGCCGTCAGCAAAGGGTACTTCTTTCCACAAGTTCCACTGTAATCATCTGCATCAGGTGAATCGACCACTAATCCTCCCAAACCTTCACTGTCCACGAAATGTACCTTCTCTTCGAGAGAATTTTCATTTTCATAACCAATCCACGTGGGATAAAATATCGCGTACGGTGACATACTTCGCGCGTCCCAATCTTCAGTCCAGTACTCATCGTCCCGCTGCAGTCGGGAGCAAATTTTGTTGTACGGCACGAAATCCGGAAAACTATGGCTGGGAGAATTAACAACGCCAAGCGCGCGTTGTATCAACTAAATTGAAAATCAAGCCATTTAACCACACTTTGAGCAGTATTTTTTCCCTGGGACATCCGATATTGATCCAGTTTCTTGTCGCGTCCACAACGTTGTAATGCTCAAGCTCACCTTTGTCGAAGGTTCGCCGGTTCATCGGAGAAGGGACGTCCGTGAAATTTTTTGTGTACCCCGGGTGTCGCCATACCCGGAGGTGAACAAAATCAGCCGTTCTAAGGAATAGAAACATAATCAAATTATTTCTGGCTGATTCAATGAACACCAAACGGTTGCTGCAACTCACTGACAGATGCGCCTTTGGTTGAGTCCTGCTCCAATGAATTCCTCTGTTCCGTCAACAAACACTGAAACTGTCCACGAGTCGTGTCCGGCACTCTTGAAGGCTTGCTTCGTTTCTTCATTTAACGTAGCATAGCTATGTATTAGTTCTTTCGGATAGTACCAATTATACGCTAGTCCATCGAAATTATATCGCTTCAACAAACGGATGGCACTATCGATGTAGTTTTTTCGCGTGTTGTTCGAGGCAATGATTTGTTGAAATACTTCGTCTGACCGAATGTTAACACCCAACAAAAGCTTTACATCGGACCGTCGTTTCTTGAGATCAGCGAACTTTTGAAATCCTTTCTCCTGTATATCAACCTTTTTATCCTGCGGCGTCAGCTCAAGGTATTCCGAATCGACCAAAGCCCCGATGTATACCACGTGTGTGCAGAGATCCACCGGAGTGTCTTCGATACGGTACTCTTCAGATTTGGGTTGATGCTCGTTGAACAAACAAACAAGATGCCTCCTGGTAGAGAAGGCCTTCGCCGTTTCAGACAGAACACAAACGAGTATTAACCAAATTAGCCAACGTTCCGAACGAAGGGTTCTTCGTCTACTGCGGTGAAGATCGGTCGGAACAGGTTCTCCACGGCGGCTTAGTTCTCGGACTTGATGGTTAGAGAATCCGAACATGTTTCTTTTGCTGGTGAAAACAGGTTTGCTCTGCTGACGGCTCTGGTACGTCTGATCACTGAGAGGCACCAATTCGAACTGATCACAAAAGCACCGATTCGGATGGGTTCGTACGCTTCGGATATTAATCAAATTGAGCTCCTCACGGTCATGGTAGATGGCTCACAAACATACGGATCCATAAGTGCAACATTCAAAGGAACGCTTACGTCGCGAAACGATATCGAAGATATCACACAATCTATCCGAAGAAGCTTCCAGCTACTAGGTTGATCTAAACGTTGTTAATCCATTTTGTGATGTACCTGGTTCACAAGAGACCAGGCGTTCGAAATCAAAATTTGTTGGCATATTATTGCCACTTCCGTCTCAATGTGCGTATCAATTGTATCATTTGTGGCTAACAAAGGTCCCCAGTATTCGTTCAGTTATAACTGGTCCTAGTGTCGACCAGTCGGAATAGCTCATAGTGGATCGGTCTGAGTTGATTCTCCGAAATGTGCCGCATATGTTTGATCTTTCTTCGCAATTGTAATCGTCTTTTTCCCCTGATCCGATCTCTAATCCACTTAAACCGTCACTGTGCACGAAACGTGTCTTCTCCCTGAGAGAAACTCAATTCTCATATCCAACTCATACTTTACTACGGTACGCGTATGACTTCGCTTAACGCTATTGATTATCCAACCCTCTTTCTGCTTCAGTCGAAAGCATGTACCTTTGTGCTTTTTGAATTGTGTAGCATCGAAATCGTGCATTAAGAGATGTTACTGTTACTGATACTAAGTGGCAACTGCGCATTTAATACAAATCTTCATCAATTTCATGGTCTCTTCGAACAACAAATACTGAAACTATCGCCGATTCCATCGTTGATCGAGGTTATACCACCTCAGCAAACGGGTTTTGGGTGTGAATTGGCTCGCGGAATCGATAGTCAAAGGTTTAGAACATATCCGGTTTCTGTTAGGTGTGAAGATGGTTTCGGTCTGCTACGCATCTCGTGGTCATTAAGAAGTGGTAATTCGAAACGATCACAACTAGTCGTAGAGATCTCTTGTGACCTTTGTAAATCGAACACCTGAAGGTGAATCGTCAAGCAGGTTTCTTAATTTCGTGCGACGCTTACTAACGCTAATTTGGTCCGCTTGATTCGGCTCGTGCCATTAAATGTGTATATCATTTTTCAGTGCAAACTTCGAGCAATTCGATTCTGTGGCAGCTCCACATTTGCAATTTGGATTCATTCTAAAAATTTCACACACCACACTACAAATTTTGGACGTGAGGAAAACAAAAGCTCAAACGCAAAATGAACGATGAGACAATGGACTATTGATGAATTTAGCCATCGTTTGGCACAACCTGGACCAATAGGCGAGATTTTGTTGTTTCAACAACGTTTATACTCTGTCAACATAACAATCGTACGTTGAAGCCATTCCCAGGCTGACGGGTGCTCGAGTTTATCATCGTACGTGACAATCGGGACACGCTTCGTGGGGCAACGCGCCATTTTTCCACTTTTCCATCGCAGCGAAACACGCATGCTTCGAGCATGCTGGCCACACATTCCGAGGCCTGGACTATTGGATCAGTATCGATGACGTTAAATGTACAATGAACGACAATGAAAATATTGGCGAGCCATCGTCAGGCTCATTTTTTGTTTCGGGGAGCTTTCCACTCCACTAAGTCAGGAACGTGCTCTAATTGTCCAGAATCCGGGTTTCAATTAGCGATGATTGAAGTGCAAGGGCAGACAACATAGAAAACACATAAAAGTATGCCATCGGCCTATGAAAACAGGGCGGCTAGACAACGAGTAGCTTTTAGTTGCACAAAAGGCTTTGATTCAAAGCAAAGGAGCGTAAAGGTAATTTGTGTTATGCTGACCCTTGTGTTAATTTAAAAAGCATTTTATTGGAAAATCCAATTGTTGACGTGGAGAATTCCAAAGGATAGAGAAAACAGGCAAATTTTTTTTTAATTTAACATTGTTGTAGGCAAAAACTGGATAAAACAAATGGCACTTTAACACAGCACGCTCTCTAAGCCTCTAGTTACGCCTTAATACCATTTGCTCAACTGAATAGCTGGGCCTGGAGCGGTAACGACGCGACAATGAAGAAATGGTTCCGTAGTCCTAGCTTCTGTCGCGGAAGACGAATCCTCACGGCAGATTTGCAGAATTTTGTCAAATCCATTGCGAAACTGCCTCTCACCGCAAGTCAAGCACGTCTTGTGCCAGGTGCCGAAATGTCATTATTTTAAATGGTCAATTATCACGGCATTAGACGGCACACTGCGCGAAACGATTGCCGTAACGCTAACGCTCGCACTAACGACGCTCGACGTAACACACTCTTATTAACATCCCGCCGGCATCCGGACCAAGCTGACCCTAACAGGGGAGGACCATTCGGCTGCCTTATCTTATGGCACTTGGCAGGGATTTTCATAAAGACGCCGGCGAGAAGCCGTCGCCGCCATTTTATGGCCCCGTTGCCGGAAGATGATGATTAGACGCGACAAAAGGAACGATCGTCGCCCGTGCGAGGATCGAAAAACTTCCAAAACGCAGCCCATTACCCCACGGCACGGAGCAGTTAGGTGTCAAATATCGCCCGTTCAACCCGTTAGAATCCCACGGGGACCGGCTCAGTTTGACAGAGCCATCTTCGACTTTCCCGGAAAGCGACTACGAAAAGATGAAAGCACGCACGGCATCGAAGTAGGCCCAGGTTGGCCTTCGGGTTCCCGGGGGACACAATTTAGCTGTCTGTGCTCGGTGACTAATGGCTAACCGGTGCCGTGTCGGTTTTTCTTCTGGTCGCTCTCTCGGGTTTCTTTTCGTACCCCAAAGCGCCCCAAAGATCCGGCACCACAGCACAACAGTGTCCTAAAAGTTGCCATTAAGAAAGACAGAGAGGCGCGCAGCAAGCACGACAAGTTGTTGCCCGGATCAAACTTCATCCGTTGGGAAGAGGCTGACGCCAGGCACATTGGTTGGATCACTGCATATCACCTGGGTTTGGGTGTATGTGTGTTTTCCAAACAACCCTAACTTTTAATGAACCAGATGGCCCCCATCTGCCGTGCGATGTAACCTTCTGTCAGCATTCTTGTTCCTTTTCAGTCATTCATTCGTTCGCATCTACTTTCTCCATGTCAAGTGCGAAAGGACATCTTCAGGCCGACCTGGAGCGTTATGTCTTACTCACCGTCTAGACTCCGATCAAGTGGTGGAAAAACACTGACCTGGCCGGCCCGGGCCCAGCGCAAACAAGCAGCAGACACCCCAGAACTTCCTGTTTGCCTTTGAACTTTCGCTTCATTCCCGGCCACAAATTCGGCAAGCATAATTTCTTGTCACTATCTGCGTATTCTTATCGGGTTCGATGCAGAATTGAAGCCACGAGTTTCACGGCTTCAATTTCGAGCAGTTTGCTTTAAACGTCGAACGTTCAAGCGATTCGTTAACTCGGTTAACACGCGAACTCCGAATACCTCCGGGAGCCTACCGTTCGCTCACCTGTAAACGAACAACATATTATCCGATGAGTAAGCTGGCCGGAATATTGTTGGCTCGTCGGAACGCTCTCCGGCTATCCGAGCGGGCACCGGGTTTCCTCGATGGTGCCGGGTTGTGCGTTGCGAACCGAGCAGATAAGACGGTGGAAAAATAGCTCTTCGTTAAGCACTTCTTATCGGGCCGCCTCTGAGGGCAATGCCGCCACTGCCGGCATCGAAACAATCTATATTTATTGGATTTTTGTGCGCCTTTCCATGGGCGAAGAAGATCCCGACCCGACACGGCAGCTAGTACGTTAAAGTTTTGAGCCGATAAAGTCGGGTGCTCTCATTTTACATAGAGTTATAAACGTTAGCTTTAACATTTATTGTAGTAAACTTTTTTTCCTCCAACTCCAACTCCAATCGTTCCCATGATAGGCAAATGATCATTTTTCATAGCGAACAAATCTGAAAACAAAAAATGGTCCCAGAAAAATGCCACCCGGGCGTCGGCCGAGGTATCTCGCCCCGTAAATCACCATCCACAAATCAAACCGATCCCACCGGTCGCTCGTGCCACTTCGATTCGTTTTCTAATAAATAGAAGGATATTATCTTGGGCCATTCTTCTGACTTCGTTATAAGAAAACAAAACCTCGCAGCAACAACCAAGCAGCGCGCCATTTTTTATCACCCTGCGTTTCCTCTTTCTACTGTTTCTCCAAGCGATACTTTTCCGTCCGTCCGTCCGTGGATCCGTGAGTGAAGAATTTCCTTTTAATACTCGTTCATTCATTCTGCCAGACAAGTATCAAACATTGGTGCGCTCGGCTGGCCAGGCGGCCGAGAGCCGAGGCTGCACAATTTACAAGATAACATCGGATCGGAAGCGTGAGCGTGTTTTGCTGCCCCGTTTTTGCCCGATTACCAACAAGGATCTCCGAGGTTCCGGCCCCGGTCGGGGGTATGTTTTCCCCTACTCGCTACGGAATGCCTGCCGCCGATGGGTGAAAAATGTATCCAAAATGCGTCGAACGAGTGAACAATTTATTCTCGCCACTCGCTCGCTCTGAAACTCCGACACCGACGACGGGCTGGGACGGGATGCTTCGGGATGTTTGAGGTTTGAATTGTTGCAGAATGGGAACGATTTCTGGTAAACCCATAATTCTACCAATTGAATATACAATTCCTGTGCTGCTTGCTGCGCGACGGCATGCCATTGACTACGGAGAACGAATAGCCCATCCTGGCACACTTCAGGATAGCGGCTTAAGCAGCCGCATATCATCGTTAGGTTATCTGCCCGCACGCAGCACAGGAGCCAGAAAGGGACGAGCTTTCTCCATCGCCAATAGTTCCACAATTTTCCGGCCCAATCCTCCGTCTCAGGAGCCGTCAGCCAACATTCAATCATTTTGCCACAAAATTTCCACACTCGACCGCAAACGCTTCCCTCCACCGTCTCGCACTCTCTCAGTCCGACGGCTTACGGCCGGAGCTATTGGATCATACACAGCCACCGCGTATAATCAGGATGTTAACAGGCATCGGTGGCACTGAAAAAGGCATGCCGAAGGACCTTTGCTGGGACCCCGCCCCCCCCGAAAAAGGACTCAATCTTTCGTCACAGACACACACACACACGCGGCATGGGATCGGACAAATGTTGTTAAACCTGACAGCCCGGCTCCGGTTTCAGGTTCGGCACGGTTGTCACATTGATGCCTCGTCGGTTGCGTTGTGATGCCATGCCAGGCTTCGTCATAAATTTTATTAAGACCTTCTGGTCCGCTCTCGGTCACCCAAGGCCGGGTGGAAAATGCGGAAATACAACCGGAAATAAACCCCGTTCAGGGCTGTATCCGCTCCGCAACACCGAGATGGCGAAGATCTCCAGTTTCCGCTTCGGTAACCCCGTCGTTTGTGCCTCTTTA
>NW_026453885.1:0-27986 GCF_943734635.1 Anopheles cruzii
ATATTTATTAAACTAGTACAGTTAAATCTAAGCTTATAGTTAGTTTTAACAAGGCAAGGCAAGGCAAGGCAAGGCACAGGCAACAAGTATCAGGCATTTTATAAGGAAATCTCATCCTGGCCAGACTCGATGGTTTCGTTTTTATGTGAGCATGTGTGTCTGCGTTTAGATCCTTGTGATTGTTTGTTTGAAACCACTTATCAAAGACCCTTTTGGAAACCATCCCTCTATATCAGTCATTACGGATTCGGCAATCTGCGAAGCGGATTTAATTACGACAAATAAGCAAAGAACGACTTCCAGCCAAAGAAGGCCCCAACCGGCGACCTCATCTGGCGCGCAAAACCCGCGCAAAAAGAAAAGCTCCTTCGAAGGACAAATTAGTGGCACAAATTCCTCATTAAAATGGTGCCCCGATGGCGCCTTTCACACGTCGCGAAACTATTGACGGGCGAAAGCTCGGTCGCTACTGGGGAGATCTCGGGCGGTGCGGAGCGCCCGTCCGCATGTGTGTTAATGATATGTGGTGCCCAAATGGAGCACAGCCAATGGTTTAAAAAGCCAACCAGCGAAAGGTCCTTGCTGTCTGTAATTCGGCAACGGTGCGCGCGGGAGGCGAGACGGGGTATACCCAGAGAGAGAGAAGGAGAGTGAGCGAGAGATATTCGGTGGGTCGTGTGGAACGTAAGAACGAAAATTATAATTTTCTAATTACTTTTTATTTCACGCCGGATCCGTGACGTACCACTGGGCCACATAATGAGTGATGTCCCCGTGTGCTGGCTTCAATACGCCATTTCCATGCGTCTCCCCGTGTGTGTGCGAACTTTTGCTACGGTGCGCAGGAGGTTTTGGATGTGAACCTCCATGCAGGGCTTTTGTTATTTCGCACTCATATTTTAATTTGGCACATGACGAATGTGGCTTTGGTCTTTTGGCTCAATTTCATCTCCACGAGAGGTGTGGCCACGCCACCCAACGGGGGACGGGATGGATCACATATCCTGCGCTGCTGCCTCAGCTCATTCGACGGACCACTCGGGTCTCGGGTATTTGGTGTCGGACAGGCAGGGCTCCAGGTGGGTTAATGAGTTCTTTTTGTTGGCTGGCTGGCGTCTGGCAGGCGCTGGCAACACACACGGGATGATGCCCAATGATTTATAGTTGGTGTGCAGGGGTCCCGGAATGCATTCTTCGGTGCATTCTATCGCCCAATGCACAGTGCAGCCAACAATGGGAAGGAACTGCTGAAAAGCTGGAATCGATGGGACTTGCTGAACACACAAGAAGCGCACGTATCGCGACATGTGATATCTATTTCAAGTCTTAGTGATATAATATATCTTTTAAATTTAAATTAAGTTCAAAAGTCACACCAGGATCACACCAAACGACAACTACGAACGTTTTTTTTCCTCTAGAAACGACTTTGCGGTCGTTTTCTGAATTACAAACCAGTAACATTGTGAATTCTACAAATTTTGGGTAGTTTAAGTAACACGAGGATTAAAAAGTTACCGGAATTCATTTATAAAATGTATGATATCTGTGCATTGTTCAAAATCGATATTGTCTCCTTGGACCCATGGACTGCAACTGAATTATACCAACGCTTGATTCAATCCTCCAAACATTTTTTAACCGCTATGTTTGGAATCTCCGTTGGGGCCATCTGCGATTATCTCCTCTCGGAGCTCAAACGTGTTCCTCTCAGTGTTTTTTTTATTCGAATAAATAAGAAGAACCAGGTAAACTCTGTATTTGTTTGATGGTGTTGGTTTTAGTAAAAAGAAATCGCGGCATGGCTGATGGTACGTTATCGTGGTGCAAAATCCACGAATTGTTCGTCCACAAATCCTTGCGTTTTCACGGATTGATGCACGCAAATATCTCAAAAAAAACCCAAATAGTACTGTTTGTCGACAGACGTACCTTCTGGAAAGGATTCACTGTGTAGCACTGTCCAAGTAGTACTAATTACTCGAAACGTATCTGTTAAAGAGAGGAAAAACATACAAATCACTAGGCGCAAGTTCTGGTGCATGCGGAGGGTGTGGAATTCCGGTTGCAACTTCTGGTTTTTCAGACCCCCTTAAGATGCATGCGAAGCGTGTCGACAAGCGTTATTGTTCAATCATGAAGCCAACATGTTCCCTGGATATTCCAATTTGATTTACCATTCGCTATTGAGTAGTTGGCCGGTCATTTATAAACAAAATTTTCGACGATTGCCGTCGGATGCAATGATCGGAAGTCGCGGCGAGTTTTGTCAACAATTAAGGTTTTTCCAGGTTGGCAACCACGGAATGTTTTCACCCATCGTCACAATGAACAATCTGTAGACGACGACAAATCTCACTACGATTCACTTTCTCAGTGGTACAAAAATTCGCGTTGAATACGGTGCCATGCTTCCACTACTCAAAATAAATTGTGGTGTGTAGAGTCGACTAAGGGCGCTTCTAAGGTTTATTTAGTTCTTCTTCTGCAAGCAAGTGTGCAGCACTTTTCAACAAACCAGCAATTTAGATACACCTGCAATTTAGATGTTTCAATCACAAATCGTTTGATTCCCTTCAAAGTAAGTGCCCTCAGAGGCTTCACTTCAAACTTATCGTTTATGAACACTTTTCATGCAACTTGAGCATCGATTCGGTTCTGCTGGTTCAAGAAATTCCACTCGAAGCACGAAATTTATTGCAAATTCTTCACTAAGCACTAAGCTTTACAAATGGTTACATTCTGTGGCTCAAAGGTCCAAATGGAATGCTCTGAAATGGAATCCCTCAAAAGCCAACGTCTCAGAAATATGCCAATCAATTCATTACCTTTCGTCCTTTATTTTCTAAAATTTGCTGTCGTTGAATATTTGTTTAGTTAATTGCTTTTTTAAATCATTTTGATATTAAATTGGCCAAATATTCAACCTACGTCCTAGACATGACTATTTAAGTAACGTTGATTTAAGTATTTGGATATTGGGGTTCGGATGTTTTTCCTCAAAAAGTCTGACGGATTTAAATGATCTAGTTAGACGAAAATTTCTAGAACATCTGACGACGACGAGATAGACTCTCCAAGGGACCCCCGGGAGTCTCCCCAACGAACGACAGGGTGCTAAACCATGAGTTCAACCGAAGAGCCGGCCTCAGGCCCGATACGATTAACGCACCGCCAATGATATGAGTCAAATTTTCACGCCCGCCGTACATCGGCATTAATCACCGACGGCACCGGGCGGCACCCGGGAGGGCGAGCCCTGTAATTATGCATTCTTTGCGCCGCTGCGCGAAACGCAACACCAACAACAAAAAATGGCGAACATGTTACGTACGCATTTTGAACATAAAAATTAGAATACTCTAATGGACGTTGGGTGCGGACGAGCGGCCGGGCGGGCGGCCATGGTAGCGTGCGATGGCGCGGAAGGGACGCAGAGATGCATAACCATAACGCTGGCCGACGCTCCACACCCTCGGTGGTACCCTCGAAATCGCCATTGGGGGCCATTGCAGTCCGGGGCGTAAAAATAAATAAATAGTTGAAAGAAACAAACAACCATTAACGCGCCCTCCGGGACTCCGGCTGGGTGGTTGGGTGGCTGTGGGACGCGGGCCGGAAGAAATGTTGCCCGCCGCAACCGGGAGCGGGAACCGAACCGGAACCACACCACAACCTCCCCTTCGCGCTCCCCCATCGTAATTGTGGGAGAATCTGATGGATGGATGCGAAGAACGTTTGCATTTTATTTTTATCAGTCACTGAGCGTGTGTGTGTGTGTGTGTGTGTACGCGGGTGTGTGTGTGTGTGTGGTATTCCACCCCTAAACCGCGCGCTAAATCTCGCGAATCGTGGCCGACGCCGCGTGTCCGTCGAACGGAACAGGGTGCTTCCAAAAGCATTCCCGCTTGCCGCTTGCCCGGGGAAGCGTTGGGAAGTTGGTGTGGTGCCCCAAATGGTGTGTGGCCCCCGCCGAGCCGGGCGGCCGGGCCGGTGCCCCCCGGCCCAACATCATGCGTTCCCCACGCCATCATGCGTAGTCCTCATTATGCTTTTGCAGCCAGCAATTTAATCAATTCCCGCGCAAGCCATGCGCCGGTGGGGCCGAAGGGCAGGGGGACAGGACACGGATAATGGTGATGTTGTTGTTGGTGTTTGTTTCGCGAAACAATTCGCGGTTCTATGCGCGGCCCCCGGGGGGAGGCGTGGGGCGATTAATGGCAGAGAAAAATCGCGACGATCCCGTTAAAATTGAGCGAACCGACGGAAAACCTTCTCCCGGGCAAGAATCGACTCCGGAAAACCGGTGGCAGCCATCGCTGGCAAAAGGTGGGAACGCTTACGCCGGACGTGGGGGAGGGGGTTTTCCCGGTTTTCGAACACGGTTGATGCGCGTTTGGATATTGTTTTCGATTGCGCGATGGGGAACGCAGAACAGAACAGAACGCGCCGGGGTAAACGCGGCAAAAAATGGTAATTATGAAGGGTTCATATCTCAGCCGGGGCCCAGTTCGACGCGTTAAAAGGCGCGCTAATCATAGGAGGGCACCGGCAACACGCAGGCAACTTGCTGAGCCGCGCCGAAGGAGCGCGGGTCCGCGAGGTTGATAAACTCCCGCGGTGGTCCGGAATCGGCGTCACGCAGACACTCCTTGGTCCGTCTGGTGGACGCCCGGCACTGGATCTGGCCAACGGCACGGGCGGGAACCAGACCAGAGGCAGCCCGCGAACATGCGTCGGATTTGCATAATTATCGGTGCACCGTGTCGAACCTGGCTGGATGTCTCAATTCGCGATGTCGTGGGGATGTCTTGAAACTGCCACCACTCCCACAGGAGCCGCTGAATTCGAGGGCTCTTTTCCACGGGAAGCAAATATCAAATCACGCTCATCAATCCGGCCCCACCCGACCCGTCATTGCCATTTCGCGCGAAAACGGCAAGTCAGGCAATCCCGGCCCTAATGGTTCGCGGTTCGCCCTTGGAGTGGCGATAATGACACCGAACGCCACCAGATCATCTAACAACTTCCAGCAGCGCTCTTTGTCCCCCGGTTCGGCCGGATGGTGCCCTTGGTACCGGATGTTGTCATCGATTCGCTGAGCAGCCCGATCATTAGCATCCGATCGGTGCATCCGAAACGAATCCCGAGCGATGCCTCCGATGGGCCGCAGATGATTCATAATCGCAGTTGGAGCGAGCAGTAGCGCTCGGCTTCGGAACGGATCGCCGGAGAAGGTCAACGATTGGTTGGCAGGAGGGGCCGAGGGGATCGGCCTCATCGGCCAATAGCTGAAATTGTGTTTTGTGTGCGCGAGCGCGCGCTACTTCCTTTTGACCTTTGCCGTAGCTTTGCCTTCCATCCATCAAACCCAAAGGGCTCACGTCGAAACCGCCGTCGACCGCCGACGTCGGCCGGCCACAGCTAATGGTGGGTTAGGGCGCAATCCTTGGACTGGAAAACAAAAGCGGCACCTCGATTAGTCAAAGTGGACCCGCGCTCGAATACATTAGTCCGATCAGGCCGGGTTCGATCCGCAAAAGAGACCTCTTCAAATAACCTAATCCACTAAACGCGTAGCTGGTAGTCGTTGAGAAAAACGATCAACATTCCTAAATACGTGCCATCAGATCTTATACATGAATCCACTTGGCAGTCGCTCGTACAACTCGTAGTAGAACCCAGCAACAGAGGGCAAACCAAGCGCTAGCTTTGAAACTTAAACTGAAACCGGAGATACAAAGTGTCAATAATACACTGGTTCTAATGAAATATTCTCAATGGACGCGAGGAATCTTAATTCATACGTTTACCTAATTCGCATCGACCTTCGACGCTTCGTATTAGGGTCGTAACATGAATTCCTATCGATATTCTCCAAAAAGCCGACCGAAGAAAATGGTGTACACTACAAGACAGAGTTCCTGACGAACCTTCCGTTTTTTTTGTTGTTGTTTCGCGCAACTTAATGTGAAAAGCGTGAAAAACGTGCGAGAACTTATGCCACTTGACTGAAGTGGCACAAAGACGGCGTTCGAATCCATAAATTATAGTTGTTGAAATCCACCTTGTCTTCCGCCTTGGAGATAGGACAAATTATGCCTTAAACCACATGATAAACGTCGTCCTCTGGCAAAGCAGTATTGGAAAGCCCCGTACTTGATCAATTTGAACAGTCTATGGTACAAGTGCCTACATATAACTTCTTTAAGTTGATCATTGTTTAGCTTAGAAGAACTCAGCCGAGTGCGAAAAGACGAAAGGACTTTCCGCTACAGAGCAGAAGTCCTTCTATGATCAGACTGGACCCATCAAGCCCTGCATATTTGTGGACATTTCTTTCGCATGATTTTTTTGCCAATTGCGGTCTGCTGTTGAAAGTTCTAATGTGAAGTCACAGTCCACATGAGAAATGGGAAAGGTTGCACATGCAAAGAGTCCCGATTATGATAATGAGATGATATCTTATCCAAACATGAACATAATAACATGAACATAAATCGTATCGAAGCTACATTAATTTAAAAAAATCCAAACTAAAATTTGTCTACTATTACGAAGTGATAAATTAGGTTGTAGTAGTTCAGTAGCTCTCAACTTATATGCTTTTAAAACCTTTGACCTTTAAATTTTACTTTAAAACCTTTCAGCAACCAGCAACCTATTGAAATGTTGTTTTTCGATCTACTTCAAACTGCTTAGGCTTTAGTTAGGATCGGATTAACGAACAATGTTGTTATTCAAGGATGCATGCTACAGCATTATAAATGTTCTAGATTACCTACTAGAGCAATGGGCAAAACATTGATGTTGAATTGTTTTCGTTCAGTTTTTGCTTTCGTACATTTTAAAGAATTATTTTCTCTTTATGTGCCAATGTAACTGTCATTGAAGTAATATTTTGAGCACCCTTTTTACCACTGTAAATTTGAGCTTGTTTTATCGTTGCCACTGCTCCAAGTTGCATGCATTCGGAGGTTGTATTGTCACTCGAACACTATGCCACTCTGTGTCCGCTGGCCAAAAACCTTCACCTAGCGACGACCGCGATGCAATTACTACCCTGAGCTGCCTTCTAATAGTTCCACGCTGGGCTCACGACCACGGCCAAGTTCTAAAACAATTCTATTTCTATCGCTTGCGACTAAAATAGGTTTCGTTCGCTTGTATTGAAGTTTAGAATTTGTTGTTTCTGCTTTTTTTCTAAATGCTTTCCATTGATTCAGCTGGCTCAGTGGGAGGTGGAATCGGAATCGGCATGAGCCTCGATCGGTACCCGAGAGCGCGCGCGGGTTGCAAACAACAAAAAAGACCCCTCGACCCGCGACAAGGTTACCATAAATCAGTCGCAAACTCGCGCCCCTCGGCCATTATCTAGTGTTTCGCGGTGGCCTCTTGCGGGTGCGGTGGGAAATCTAAAATTCTAATCGCCTCGCCGGCATAAATCATGACCGACGACTGCGGCGGGAGCGTGGAAAGCGAATTGTGTTTGCCACGGGAGGCCACGGCGGCTTGGAAGGCATCTTAAGATCGCAGCCAGTGCTCGAATCGAACGGAAACCGAAAGTGTTCTGTGGTCAGTCAGGCGGAGCGATGTGAGCCGCTCTGTCTAAGTCCATTGTAAATCCTGGAGACACAGTTCGCATGTTTGAACTGCTAATATTGTTATATCCTGCGCGGTGTGGTTCAGGTGGCAGTTGAGCTAATTATGTAGATATAAGGATATTACGAAGCATAAATAAATGTTTATGTTGACCGAGCTACCTTTTTATAACAACCAATCATTTGTAGCCCAATGTTGAATGCATCCCACTCAACAGGTTTGAGGATAGACATTTGAATTGGATTTAATCACAGTTTAAATACAAAGCAGAAACATTCAATCTTTGATCGAACTTCCAATAAGATCAAAGCAGAATTTCTGCGGATCAGTTATGCTTTCGGAGTAGTTGCCCCTTAAAGCAGCTTGAGTAATGTAAATTATTTAATCGACTGTGTAAGCCTATCCAGCCTATACTGATCCAAAACAAATACTAAAGCCAACTCACGCGAACCAATATCTGCGTGATTGACAAAGGACACTTAGCACGGATCACAACAATACACCATTTCTCAAATGCTTAGAATACATTTCAACCTTAAGATTCTCTCCGCTATGTTTTTTCCTACCATTTTGGGCACTTGCGGCACAGGCTTCCTTCTTTGGTCTCTCAAATTCCTGAAGTAGCTTGTTATCTACTAGGACCACTTCTAAGCAAAGAAGCGTCATCTAATTTCAAGTTATTTGAAGTTGGATCTTATGAATACAACTTTTCTTGTGCTTTGAGTTCTAAAGAACGGGCTGAACCGTACTTATCTATTCAATTCATCAATCCGCCACCTTTCTGCCCTTAAACCTATCGACTAAAGTAGCTTAAGAGTCATGTAATTTAGAAGAAACTTTATTGCAATCGCATTAAACTCGGTTGGAAAAAGTGTTAGCAAACAAATTTGAACAAAAACCTGCTGCAAGTATTTCATTTTCTAGAAGCTTCAGATTGACTTTAGGAACCTGTCCCGACTAATATGAAGCTTCTCGCTATGTGATAAGTCAAATTTTCGCCAAACTGGTGTCGCATTTTTCAAAGGTTTTCTCCTATCTAAGTTAGAGTTAGAAAACAATTAGGTCGTTCCATGCCTGAAGTCTCAGTATCGAAATGTAGTTACCGCGCTGTGTAATTTACTTCTCGTATTTATCTTCTATCAAGAACTTACCCGAGCGTCAATCTGTTGCCGCTACCATCAGCCGGTGGCCATGAATTCTAAAAAAGCACACGGAGCTGCGAGCGCTACCAGCGACCACAAAAGTGCTCGACAAATGCGCCGGCTGACCCCGCACCGGACCGAACCATGACGCCACGGAAAGCCAACAGAAATTACGATTAATGCCAATAAATAACCGAGAATCCTTCATCCCTGCGGCCGGCCGGCGCAAGTCTATTGGCGGGCCTCGGCGGGCCGCGGACGCCCGTATCATCGAATCGTTCTGCTGAATGTCAATTTGTATTAGGTTTTGTCGCTTAGCTCGGAACCGCCACCGTCATCCGGGCAAATGGCGGCCGCCATTGCGAAGGAGTCAAATGGCTGCTCGTGACGATCGGCCGATCGGTCGGTCATTTGGTTTGTCGCCACTCTCCGTAATGGCAGCCAGATTTCCTTGACGTTTCCGTCCCCGTTCCGTTGTTCTGACGTCTTTTTTTCTATTATTTTTGTGATGTGTCACATGATGCGAAGGACACGCCACGAAGGTAGGAACTGGTTAGCTGGTCGTCGCCGTACGCCGGTGTTATCAATCGCACACACAGATGAATTAGACATGAAATGTATGCCCGGGCGCACTGGAGAATGGCTTCCGATCGACGATGGCGTCCGAGGGTCAGCGCCGTCAGTCAGCTCTAACCCGGCTGATGTTTTTATTCCCAGCAGATGCCGATGTCATGGCTTTCGTCGCCCGTGGTCGCCAGCGGAATGGAGCGGAATTTGATTGACGGCTAATCGATGGCTGCTGCCACGTTCCTGCCACGAGGAGACCAACCCCGCGCTCGCTGGCGTTGTTTAATTCATGTTAGAATTTTAATTTCTGTATTTCAAGCTGCCTTTTGTGGGGTGACATTATTATTAGTATTGTTTTTTGTTTTGTTTCATGCTGCCGCCCGCGGCTCGGGAGGGCTGAATTTTGCGACCTTTGCGTCCGGACAGGATGATTGCACAAGGCACAATGGTGGACGCACCATTTTCCTGGTGTCCTTTACGTGCCTATAAGTGGGCCAACGGCCGTCATCAGACCGGCTCCATGAACTCCATTGAACGTCCATTGATGTTTCAATACAAATCGGTGTTCGCCGAAGAGGCCGCCGTCTGTCAAGAGCTTGTAATTTCAGTAGTCGGAGAAGACACTACAAGCACAAAACTTTACACCAAAATTAAGGGGACTGCATTCAGGTATTGTAACTATTAAGAGATGTGCCTGGAATTCTACTCGCTGGTCTATCAAGACTATTTTCAGCGAGCTCCTCTGAAGTTCCTCCCTAACATCCCCTCTGAAGTTCCTCCCTAAATCTGGATCGTATGGATTATTATGTTTTAATTAACCTACAATGGCTAGCGACACAAAGTATAATTCAAGAAAACAAAAGGCTTTATGAAATACGAGGATGAACAATTTACTTTAGTCAATCGTTCAAAAAGCGTTTCAAAAACGTGGGTTAAATAAAATTTCTTCTACTTCACGAGTAACAATTGTACAACAATTTTTACATATTTTGTAATCAAGTGCAGAATTTAGTGTGAGAAACGTAAGGTGAATAATTTACAACACATTTCTTTTTGTAGAACGAAGGTTCCTTAAAAATCCATACGTACAGAAAAAATATCATTTGCACATCTTATGTAATATATTAGGTCTAGGTGTTAATTCGTGCGGTTTAAAATACATGGCACTGCTCACTAAGTATAACGAATATTTTTGAAATGAAATATGTGTTTGACAGCTACTGTCATTACGCATCTAACGCAGTATATGTTTTTTTGCTAAAGTGCAAACAACACCTTTTATAAGCATTTGAACATGTCAAGTTTTGTTCCTTGTAGAGTACTTTTGCGGGGAGTACTTTTTCATTACTGCTTGCACGGCAGCAAAAGGGGTTCTTGTACCGAATCGTCACTGGTTATGAAAAGGGGAGTTATTACAAGAATCCTAAACGCAAAAAAACCCTGCATACAGCTTGGTGAACCAGGGCCACCGCAACTAAAGCAAAATATTCCTTGCGCAAAGGTTATGCTGTGCATATGGTGGGATATGAAAGGTGTGGTATACTTTGAGCTTTTAAAACCTTATTAAATTGTTGAAGGACAATCCCATAAACCACAATTAATCCATTTGAAGTAAAGCTTTGGCCATGAAACGACGGAAATGGGATAGAAGACATGATAAGCTGATTTTTAAAAAGGCAAAACTCGATCCCACATCGCAAAACCGGTCAAAACCTATCTCGAAAATGTCGGATGGGAACTATTAACCCCCCCGCGCTATTCACCAGATGTTGCTCTTTCTGACTAGTATTTGTTCCGTTACATGAGTAACGATTTGGCAGCACAGCGTTTCTTCTCTTATGAAGGTATAGAAAAATGGGTCTCTGACTGGATCGCTGATAAGGATAAGAAGTTCTATCGACACGGAATCGAGGAATTACCCGAAAGATGGGAGAAAGTCGTCGCTAACGACGGGCAATACTTTCAATAAGTTAGTTATACGTTATGTTGTTGTAATTAGGTTATAAATATTGAATAAAAACCGCACGAATTAACACCTAGACCTAATATTTCAGTGATTTTATATTGACTATTTATGTATTGTATGTATGTTTTATGTATTGAATAAAAGCTTTCGTTTTCTTGAACTCAACTTTGTTTCGTTAGCCACTGTATAGAGAGACGCAAAATATAAGATATAAAAATGAAGATATTCTAACGTCTTTGCTTGTCGAAGCATGAAGTTATGAAGACAAAACAATTGATTCAGGCAAAAGACGTAATTAAACATTCTACTTATCTGACAAAATCTTGCTCAAAATAAAAATCTTTGAAATGTCAATGTGTTTTTGCCATTGAATTGTAAATTCTACGTGCCCTGCACCCTTCCGAGTAATAGACAATTGCTAGAGTAATGGACGTTTGTAAGGACAATGTTGGAATAATTTCCAAGACTTCCATACACAACTTTATCTTATAAGTTTTGTGTTGTCTATAATTCGGTGGAGCCGCGAAGAAGCGATCTCTTTTATCAAAAGGATGTAACATCGATGCAACAGTACTTAACAACACTACCTTTTTGGGAAGAACAAAGACTACATGAACTCGAACAATGTACGACATGGACCCACACGACAATTTTACAAATTTGGACCAGACCACCGAAACAATCCTACCACCTTTTAGTAGGAATATCTTAAAGAAATCTAATTTATATTTAATCTTATGGCAATTCGTAATAGATGCCACAATAACGCAAAGTTTCTCTTCTTAATGCCCGCGTAACATCATCTTGCTTGCGTTAGAAACCATTGCTTAAGCTCGATAAAAGTTTAAAGATCACTTTGCAGGATAAAGTCTAAATCCTTCAAAACAAATTCGATAGCCAACTCCCAAAGTACACTTCTTCGGTGCACTCGTGCAACGATTTTGCTAGTTAAGATGCCGCGTAGTCAACTCTTTGTCCAAAACGACGCTACGATACGGGAGATGGCACAAGGACTCGCTCCAACCGTAGGACAATGGTTCCCCTTGCTGCCAGTAGACGGTGCCAGTGGGCCGAACCGTTTTAGAATATAAAATAATTTATTTAACGTCACCATCCGCGACTTGACATCCCGTTCGCCTCGGACCGGTCGCGTACTGACCATTTGGAGTGTTTTCTAACGATCGCGCGCGCGTCCGGAGCCGAGATGATAATTTATCTCTCCGCGGGCCAACGGGTCGTCATCAGCTGCGGTTCACGGATTTCTTTCACACCGGGACCGCTATTAAGCAGGGCTCACGGATGGAGCCGGACCCGGCCAATCTCCCAACCAAACCCCCCCGGGTGGCGAGCTTTCAAGGCCACTCTCGTCAACCATCTTGACGTGGAGCGGTTAGCCACGAAAATGGCGTCCGAAACCGAACCGAACTCTGTGCAGCATCTGCAACCACACACGATCGGGGCTTTTTGGTGAGGGCGATCTCTCGCGAATGTCTAATGACGGTGACTCCAGCGGTGACCATAGAATGGCAGGAGAGAAAAAAAAACGAGTAAAAATGTTGCCACGACCAGCGCGTTGTGCAATGTGGCGAAGCCTCATGCGAGCCGCGAAGTTCAATGCGACTCGCAGCTGCCCCGGCGGGTTATAGGGTTCCCGCGACTGGACCCCTCGAGGACGAGGAAGGGCTGGGTGGCCACGGAGGGTGGGAGAAATAAAAATCTAAAACAAGACAAATCAGCATTGATCTTAGACCTTGATCCGACGAGCGACAAACGTTTTGTCGAATCGAGCATCGTGTTCGAAAGCCAACGTTGCCGGTCCCGGTCCGGACCGCGCTGCAGCTGCTGTGGATGCAGCACGGGCAGCACCGGAGGGAGGGGGGCAGCAAGTGTTGGAACAAGTTGGTGAAACACCCGCTGAAAAAGGACCAACCGAGAGACAGACCTAGAGAGCGAAAGAGACAGCCCCATCAAACGGTTTCGAGGCACACGGGTGCACTTGTCGGTGCACCGACAATTCGTGCACACAAACTGCACTCCGGTTGGTCACCCCCACACTCACTCCCGTGCCCCACCGCCACCACCATCATCATCGTCATCATCATCATTCGATGCACGCGCGCGCCTAGACCGTGCCGTCGCCGTCGTCGTCGCGGCCGCCGATTGTTTGGCAAATCTCTGTTACTGTTGCGCCATGAAATTATTCGACGCTCGGGGCCACATAATTGACATTCGCAGAAAGCCGGCCACCGATGCGATGGCGATGGAGGCTGACGAACGGATCTCCGGTTTTTGGTCCGGCGAAACGCGACGACCAGCGACCTGCACCTGCACCAGCCAGAGTTTCGAGTTTTTTTTTCTTCATTTTCGGCGTTCATGTGTGTGTTGCCAGTTACGTGCTCAATTCGGCTGTCCAGGTGAAGCAATAGAAAAATATGCTCTTTTCATGTTAGCGAACGCCAGTGGACAAAAACTGGGGATCGACAAAAAGAAAAAGGACGAAATCAAATGAAATCGCACACAAAAGTGCACAGCCAGAGGGCGAATGGGGCAGCCGATGCAGGTGCGTGCTTTAGACAGATCATTAACGCCTGGCGTAGTAGAGTAAATTACGCGTCAACCGTCAGTGGAGATAAGTTTGCTGTTTTTATCTTAGATTGATTCGATTTTCCAAATTAATTCAGTAGAAGAAGGAGTTTTTTATTACTTTATTTATTTGTTTATTCAATTTGCCTGTTATAATGCTGTAGGGTTTTCATGACAACATTATTTATTTATTGATTTATTTATCACAAAAAACATTCAACGGGTAACGATGCCTGATTGACAACTTACAGGACTAACGTAGAAGAAATAGCGCAGCTAAGCGCAACTGACAAAAGGAACGCAGAAGCTGGTGACTAAGAGATGAATGAATGAATAAAACAGAAACATGAATGAAACAGTTACTATGACCGTATGAAAGCGAAAGAATCACGATGCTGGTTAAGGAACATATTAAAGTAAATAAGGGACGAAAAATTGTTATACATACGACAAAGAGCTAGTAACGGGTCATTATATCTGGTTAGATACGACCGAGCAGAAATTCTGAGTTCATTCGATTCAAGTTTAATTTCAATTTTAATTTACTATTAATTAATTTGATCAATATGTTATTTATATTTAAGTTTGGTATATTGATAACATTTCTGAACGTATTTGTTTCATTTTGGGATTTTTTTTTATCTTCAATTTACCGGCAATTTCCAGTTTTGCATTAAAGATTTAAGATCATTGCATTAAAGATCCGAACTGACGTTTTTCGCATAGAAACGGATGCGGAACGTTTCGCGCGGATGTGGCGGCGATTTCCTGTTCTTGAGGGCATCTGGAGTACTTGGCTTGTTAGCGTTTACCTTGGATTTCAAATAAACCCCACAAACATATGCCTTGCGACGTTTAATCTAGCGATCTCGGTGGTGAACATTCAAAATCGCCCATTTTCGATATCAATCGTCCTAGGAACGAATGGTCGTACCAAATTGATTGTTGGTTAAGCTGTGTGACATGTGACGAGGTTCTTTTGGTGATCGTCCATGTCATTAGCATCACAAAATCCATCCATCCATGGCCCGACAACGCTCACCATTGACGATTTTACCATAGCTCCCTGTTTTAGGTCGTGAAGAGACTGCTGTTACATTAGTTTAGGGTTTTCGGTAGCAGAAAACTGATAAATTTAGTCTATTTACACCTCCATCCAACTCCCAGTCGGCAGTCGTTTAGATGACTATTTTACCAAATATTATTCAACGAAACAGAACCCAAGGATAAAACTAGCGATGAAAACGTTATCCCTAGCACGCATCATTATTTTATTCATTAAAGTGGCATTAAGGCAGAGGCGATGTATGGTATGTGGCAAGAAAAAATCGGCCTCTCCACCCATTATCATCCCGTGCCAACACACCGGAAGATGCAATCCGTTTGCAAACAGCATGAGCATTTATGATAGATGCACGCACGATGCACGCACCGAGCGCACTCCCAAATATGGCCACCGGAAAGGGAATCCCTCGCAACGCACACGCAAATAGGCAAAATGATAAAACGCAAATCAACCCCCAAACAAAGGCGCAGGGATGGCGGAGACAAAGCGATGGTTTTGAAGGGCAGAAATAAAAGCCCGTCAAGTGGCCCGTTCTTCTCGGAGCAGAGGGTGCCGCATTCACGGTCCCGAATGTGGCGAAGAACTTGCGCCGGGCTGAGGCAAAGAAAGTTCCGGATCATTGGAACGGGTAGTGGGTGCTGGAGGCGGCACCACCCGCATCCAGGCACGGCAACAATGGAACAATGATTGCGTGGCGTTGGCATTCGCTTCCGCACACAGAGGCGCCCCCCGATGGCGGGCTGATGTGACAGAACATGGCTCACAAATCATAATCGTGTGCGAAAACGGAGCTGCCGCCGGTGGTGGTGGTGGTGGTGGTGTGGTTCTTGTTTGTTTTCGGTTTGTGATCCCCTCTATTGTTGTTTGCACAAGTGCGTCGATGTTCCGTGCGGGGGGCGATATGGGGGAGCTCAGTCAGCCGAGCACCGCCACCGAAAGGTCCTCCAATGGGATGGATTATTACGAGGATCGTGTAATGCGCAAGCTAACTGGTACCTAAATTGAGCTTAACTGTCTAACGTTCTTCGCCCATTCGCTGGGTGAAATTCGAACGACAGTTTCGGCTTTAAAATGAGCTTCGCTTTGGAACGAATAACTTGTTGAATTTTTTCATATTTTGAGTAGAGTCTATTTCTTAGCCCAGAAATTACTGTCTTGTTACAAATTACGCTTCATATTTTAGTTTTAGAATTCAGAAAGATCCAAACACAAAGCTTTAAGTAAAGATGAAAAACCGAGGATAATATCGAGGTAGTTACTAAAATGGGACGATAGTTACTTGTGTTGTCCGTTGATGGCTGGGAAGTGTGTTCTCGAGAAGGTCCTGCGGGGAAAGTCTTACTGGTGCTATCGCATCAATCCAACAACTTTAAAATGTAGTAAATTGTAGCTTGTCCGTAAATCATACGTCCACGGAGCATCGATTCATGCGGTTCTAGACTGAAAGACTTGATACAGACTGCGTCAAATAGAGCGCAAAAATTTAAGTTAAGTTTAAGTTCAAGTTAACTAGCATAAATAAGTATAGCATAACGACCAACAAATTGTCCATCTTTCAAAACCGTCAATGGAAGTTTTTTTTTATTTTAATTGGATTTGAAGAGTTCCAGGCCAAAATCCCACCATAAATTGTGTATTAGCCAATTTGGATCATTGGAATCTTTCGGATAACACAAGTGTGGGTAAGCAAACTGATGACATGAGCTGGTAAGCGCTGAGTTTCGGTACTTCTCAATATTTAGTAAACAAGTACCAGTGCTAGGTGTGGTAATTACAGTTTGCCATTTTCTCGTCCTTGTCATGAATCTTTCACAGGATTAACGGTAAGAGGGCATCCTCTAAACACCGAGCATCGTCCTCTGGCCGAAACGATTTGGAAGTTGATAAATCGGCTACACCAGGTAAAGGCATGATATTTTTTGCTTTGGGTTCTCGAACAAAGATCCTTTTTTCGTCGCCAGTTACAATCCAATGGGCACCGATGGGCTTCCTTTTCAATCGTTAAAGCAGGCACTTCACAAACTGACTTCAAACTTCTCCAACCAACCAGACTTTTGAGTCCAACCCGCTAGGCAGCGTTCTTACTGACTATGTGCAATGGTAAATATTACTGAACTGAATCTGAACTACTTCAATTTCAACGTTTAAAACATAATCTTTGATGCGCTGAACACCCTAGCTTAATGGACGTCCTCCTCCTCAATGGAAATCCCACTCGAGCTCGATCCATCTCTGAGGGCACTACATCGAGCAGCTCGAAATCTAACTTGATACGATTTGGAGTGAAAAAATCCTTTTTGGAGCAAACGAGCAGACGCGTGCATGACGAAATTTATGCTTCGCTGGCAACGCAAAAAAAACCGAGGTTTTCAATTAATTTGAGGGCAATCGAGAGCGACTCGGCATTTAAATGTTTGGTTCAAATTTCATCACGATTCGGCACATGCTTCACCCGTCCGTGTATGTGCCTGAGCGGGGCGTCAAATGTGCCACAGTTTGCCTGTGACCTACCGCAGCATTGTAACATTGCAGGAACGCCGGGCCGGCAGCGGATTTCTCTATTTATTTCTCCATGTACAGTGCAGCCAGCCACTGAAGCCTGCGAACTCCGAACTCCGGGACGCGCTTGGGAGACTTCAATGGCCCGACCAATGGCTCGTTCCGGCTCGTCACCGGTCCCGCCCTGCTCCCTGCTATTCTGCGTCTAACCAGGCATCGGGTTTGCTTTTCCTTTTCCTTTTTTTGCTATTTATTTATCTATATCCATTTTTTGCCCGCCTAAACATGGACCTCTCACTCTCGGCGTTCCCGGGGGTCTCTCTCTTTGGCGCGTTGCGCAAGGAGCGGCCACCGCGTGCGTACGGTGAAGTTGATCCGCTTTTTTGCACGTCCCCGATCCGTCCCACGCGGGATCCGGGTTGCGTATCCTGTGGATTTTATTTCTATTTTCGCTCCGACTACGAACCCGACCCGAGCCCGGGCGAGTGTTTGTTGTTCTAGCGTAAACAAAACCCTCACAATGGACACACACACATGCACACTCACGCATGTGGATCCCGTGTGGCTCGAGAGCCGTTTCCTCTTGATACTCACTTGATCCGTTCTCCTGGAGCGACTCGGGAACGCGGGTCGGGACCGTCGAATGCATCGATATGTGTGTTAGGACGACGCCAGGACGACGCCCGACGACGGCGGTGACAGGGGTAGTCATTAATGGAGCACACACACACACACACGCACGGTCCACGGTATCACGGTGAGGCAATCCTTTCCCCACCGGGACTCCCCGGCACTTTGGTCCTCTGTCTTTGGCGCACAAAGTTTGATAATTTCTGCTCACTCTTCGCGGTCCAATCGCGGGGGCCATTGGGGAGGGGCTGTCCCCCTTCGTACCGGTCCCGGCCCGTGCTCGAAAGGCAGTGGAAACAGAAGGATTAGGGATGAATATAAAAACAAGGCCCAGGATCCAGGCCCGCCCGTTGGGAGCCAAGCACCAGACTTGGGGAAGTGCTCACCGGAAGCGGAGAGTGTCGCACTGAGGTGCAGTGCGTGCGTCCCGTGCGGATCCTGGAAAAAATCTCAGGCACGCCTGCGTTGGTGTGTGACGTGAGAGGAAAAAAACGAGTTACACCTACGCCCACAAGTGCACTCTAGCATTCTTAGTGGAACCGTCCCAGAAGTCGCGGGAACCTTTGCGAACGTGGACGGACTTTTTTCGGGACTTCGGGAACTGGGCACCATTTCTTTGTTTGTCATAAATTGTTGTCATTCCCTTTTCTATTGTTTGTGATGCTGCAAAATAATGAGAACCAAATTCTTCCAATGCGCAAAGTTTCCATCCAACAGTGTCCTTGCGGGATCGTACTTTGCTTCCGTACTCTCCCGACCATGGCACGGCGGCCCCATTCTCGTACCGCCCGGCGTTGTCGTGGATGCCGGATGCAGAGCAAGAACGGCTGGCGAAAGAGCGAGAGGAGGATGCAGAGAAAAAAAATCAAACAATGATTATGTTTTTAAATTGGATACTCTCCTGCATCAAACGCGAGGATGCCTTCGAGCGGAATGAAATCATTATCGCTGCTTAAATTGGTTTTTAAAGTGCCTATCGCTGCCGATGCCGATGATGTCGCTCCTGGAGCGCTGGACCCGTGATGCCGAGGCCCATCTTGTCGTCGGCATTGTCCTCGGCGCATCCTGAGAGAGGTCGCCCCGCGTGTAGGTTCTGAGCGCCCCGTACACAGGCGAGTCTGACTCGTCGAAGGGGGGATTGTTACCTTAGAGTTACTTTTTTTTTGTTATAAGATACCCTCACTATCGCGGCGAAGGGGGGGCTCTGCAAATCGAGTGAACTAACGCGAATCGAATCGGGTGCCCCGTTAATGGCCGTTGTGAAGGTTCGATTGACAGAGAGAGGGCCATAGGATCCGTTGCATGGCATGGCAGCGCACACGCACTTTGTTTACAGCAGGTCCCCAGTTTGGTTTTGTGTCCCACCCTTCACGGGAACTTTCCTACGACTAGTTCCAGGCCCAGTTTGTTGACCTATGCTGCAAGCGCTACTTCCCTGCTAGGGGCGGCATTAAAATTGTGGCGATCGGATATGGGTTTTTTCCGTGCCGTAGGTTTACGCTCGCAATGGATTACTGAAGTGTGTCAAATGGTCAGTGCTTCATTATGTGAGACTTTAAGAATTAGCTATAAGAAAAATGCAATCACGTTAAGATGAAATCAAATATTGCAAACTTTGCATTATGTAAAACCTGTAGCATATGGCGCAGGTATACATTGATGACCATGGTATATTAGGACTTTTGTTTGTTTTTTGCAATAAATATCAAAAGCTGTGAATTTTAATCACCAGAATGGACTTTCACGGAAATCGGCAATTATTCAGAGAACTCTACACACTACGGCGTATTCAAACCAATCCATTTCTCTGGATTGTTAAATGTAATCGATATAAACTCAAACAACCTCAACCGAGCAAGCCCGGGATAAGGCATTTGCGCGTTGGAGGAAATGCCACGCCACCAGCATCCATTAATGTACCGGAAAATAGGCTATTAGAACCTTCTAATCAAAGAGCCACGGCTGACACAAACTCCTTCCATATTCACGAAGGAAATTGTGGGTTTCAAAATCTTTTGCAAATCGGAAGCATCTGCACATCACTACTGCATTTATGTATTGCAATGCCTTATGATACATTATTCGTTTGATCATCTTGTGGACCGACATTTCCAAACCCTTGGTTTTTGAGATACAATTAGCCGTTCGAATACTTGAGCTCGCTTACACCAATTATAGCGAATCAACGAGACGCACCATTGCGGCTTCTTCTCTGTCTCGCTCATTGGAACAAGCTATGATAAGGGGTAATTATGGATCACAAATTAATTAATTTTGGCCACCGAGAACCATGGCTCACTGTGAACCTTTCAAAAAATATTGCTCGAACGTTTGAGCCGCTCTGTTGATTCTAGTGTCACCAATAAAATTCAATCACTTGGGCTTAATGTATATAAACAAATTTAATAACTCTCCAATAGAATGTTTTTAATGTTTCGATTTGCTTTCGTTACAATCACTTAGAATGCAATTTTTTCGATAAGCAAAGCGAAACATTATTATTCAGTATAGTCTCCCTGAGGGATGCAAAAAACGCTTCCACAGCTGTTATGACTTCATGATTTAATGAAAAGTGCTTTCCACGCTACATTTTTTTAGGTCTGGAAAAAGATGAATGTCGTTAGGGGCCAAATCTGCTCCTACAAATCGAACTTTAATTCATGGATTTTTGCCATCGTCAGTATGCTCTTGTGGTGAGGTGGATTGTCCTGATGAAGGAAAAATTCCTGCAGACCGGGTCGTTTTTCGTAATAATAACCGGGTTACAATAATAATCGGATTTTATTATTTTACCAACTTGCAAGTAATCCATAAACTAAATTTCATTCGCATCCCAAGAAGCTGATGCTAACACCTTCTTCGTCGATTTCTGTACACGAACTCTTTTCGGAGCCGAAGAACCATGTACAATCCAAATAATTTTTTTTTTTCATAAAATTGGGTTATTGAGCACCCTCTGCTATTGACCCAAAAAACTTATTAAACAACCCTTTAATTTGCACAGGGATAACTAGGCTCCCAGAGCATGCAAGTGTTTGGTCCTAAGCAAACGAAAAGACCTAATAAAGACCCGAACTCGATCGGCAACATACTTAAAGTTCGCCGTTAACCATCCCTTAAATCGTTAAGAAATAATCCGTTGGCTGGTGTGGCTTCTAATTTGTTTTCTAGTTTAATTTTTTTTTAATTCAGTTTTCAGTACTCCAGCTGATTGTAGATAGTGGTCCGTTTCGCTTTCCGAATACGGACCGATTCTATTCGCCCGTCGCCGCCAATCATTAGCATAGCGTATTATCATCTCCTCTGCAAACGCTGCTCCAACACGTGGACCCTCACGCAGCTACAATCACGGAGCATTAATCTTCCGCAAACGAGAGAGAGAGAGAGAGAGAGAGCTAAAGAGAAGCCTTTGAAAGGGCCTACTGTAGAAGACAAAAAAAACAACGATTTCATTGTGCCAAAGAAACGGCACAGTGTTGTTGATTTTTTTTCGGTTTAATCATTTTAGTAGTAGTGCTTAAAGTTTGTTGGTGGTTTTTCTTTTACTTGTGCGTCGTTATGAGGTCCACCCATTCACCATAACCTACCCCAAATGGAGGGGAAGAAAAAGGAGCGCAAAGTAGAACTCGTACGCGGTCAGAAATTAAATCTCTCTTCGCAGTGCGTGTTAATTTCGCGAAAATATTATGCGCACTCTTTATGATGCATTTTTTCACTGGTCCGTCCATTTGATGGATGTGTTGAGTGTTAGTGTGTGTGTGTGTGTGTGTATGTGCGTGTGTTGATGGCCTCGGCGCACATTTTGTACCCTTTTTTTTCTACTCCGTCCAAGTTTTTTTTCCATTTGGCGCTCTTCTAGCCGATGCGACTTGCCGGTGTGCGTGGCTCCGTAGCCTAATCGCTGCCTGCCTGAGTTCTCTATGCTGCACATTTTTTTTTTTCATTCAACTCTCTACATCATGCTCATCAGCGAGCTCAGAACGCAGGCGGAGTTGGACAGAGAAGGAATGATAACGGGAAAAAGAAGGAAGGCAATACTTTGTTCCCCGTTGGTGCAACTATTTCCCGGGATGTTGCCTTTTTTTTTCGCCGTGCTTAATGCAACTGCATTCGAGTTCTGCCGCCGGCTGCGGGAGGGCGATTGGTGCGCTTTCGGTGGAACTGTGGAAAAAGGCAAAATTATACCAATTTATAAAAATGGAGCTTCCCCCGTTTGGCCATTGCTTTCTACCGCCCCCGGGCCGGCAGGAGCGTTTGGTTTTTTTTTCGAGCGAACGAGAGTGCTGCACCACTGGCGCCCGAGTTGCAGTGGCGGTGTGTTCTTAATCTAGATCGCAATATAGGGTCTCATTTTCGCAAATTATATGCACTCTGGTGGTGGGCTTGATGAATAATACGGGCTAAATACGGTGTTTGGCCGAAACGCCCAATGGGCATTTGGCTGCGTCGACCGTATTGCCGAAGCATAAATGTTTCGACTAAACAGTAACTTGATTGTCGTGTTTTTGTTTGTCGTTGTGCGTATTAAACACAAGAGGTCCATCGTATGGACAGGTGACATGGTACGGACGAAAAACAAAAGTGTTACATTCGTGCGCAATGGCTGCCAGAGCAAATGCTTTGATCAAAACCTTTTTTTCTATTGATGCCAACGTCCCTTAAAATATATGAGATTATTGATAAGCTGGTCTGAGTACATCATATCAGAAAAGCCAGCCTCATTTCTATTTCATGTAGGATATTTGGTAAAACTTTTGAATCACACAAATAACTCTCACGTGGAAATCAATTACGTTAATTGCCTAAACAAAAACACGTTAAACACGTGTTTAAAAAACAAAATCGACTCGATTGCTCGAATAAAGTTCAACGCTTATGCTAGTGCCGGTCTTGCATTAATCATTCAATTTGGCAATTTATCCTTTGTTACGCAGAGATCAAGAAAAGGATCGAAAAAGTTCATCTCAGAATCGTTATCATTTATATTGAAGTTTACAGCATTCTTTGAAGTGTTGAAGTCATATCATAATCATAATTCGATGGACTTTTGCCATTTGGATTTGATTTCGCCTATCGGCCCGATTCGTCCATGAGTGCTGTTTTCGAGTCCTTTCAAGTTCAATTTTCCTTCATGGTGGGACGTCAAGCCAATACGATGAATGATTCAACACACCGACTAGATTTCTTCCCACGCCAGGTCGTTGTTGTTGGCCGAAATTGTGTATGGAATGTGTTAATACAAAAACCAACAACAATTTCTAAGGAATATAGAGCCAGCTCCCGCATTATAACACCCGATGATTCCTGCTCGGACCTCCAAACCAACAAACTCTCCAGCCTCACTGTCCATGATACGTATTAACGACGCCATCTTGTCAGCTGAGGATTTTTTTTAGGCCTAGAACTACTCTAGGACTAGGTTCAGCCGGTTTAATTTTAAATGTCATAGATTTAATCAGATGTTTGAATACTCTGACTTGAAATCAAACGTTACCTGTATTCCGTATCCGTCAGTGAGATTTTGTATTAAGTTGGGGCTGTGTGAATGCATTTATAGTCCGTTATGCGCAGCGGCTCACTAATAAATAAGTAAATAAACAAATATCACACCCAAAACAAACGAATCAATAAAAATGTAGTTGGAGCGCATTTGCTCACCCACAACCAAGTACGAGATTTTTTATGGATGCATTAGACATTAATCAAAAGCACTTCTTCCGTCGCGGTGAGGTAGTCAAATAAAAGGTTGGGAAAAAAGTAATCGACGTTTTTCACGATAGATGTCTTTTGTGATCGTTAGAGTTAGTTAGGGGGAGTTAATAATGGATGTCAAGTTTTAAGCCATTTGGGCAAAGCTGGATTCACAAAAATGCTCGATGTTTGGGCGCCACCCTATTTACACCATAAAACATGATGGCTCGAATTTCCATTGCGCAATTTTGGCCAAACGGAATGAAATCGACCCATTTCTTAAACGGATGATTACTTGGGATGACAAAAGGGATACATACGACAATACTGTGTAAAAACGATCGTGGTCTCAGCGTTGAGAAGCAGCTTAACCAGTAGCCAGACCAAGACTAACGGCCAGGAAGGTTCTACTGGGCATATGGTAGGACTTGAAAGGAATCGTTCATTATGAGTTGCTTCCGTGTAGCCAAACACTAAATTAAGATCTCTACCATCTACAACTGTACCGTTCGAAGCTAGCAATCGACCAGAAACGACCAGAATCGGCCAACAGGAAAGGTGTTGTGTTCTATCAGAACAACGAAATGTCACACAAGTGACAAGTGATGGTGTCTTTCGCCAATAACGAGCCTAAGCCTTCTACAAACGAGGCATTATGAAGGCATCGTTTTTAAAAAGGTATCACATTTTTCATCAAAATGGTGCATATTTGATGCAAATCGGACCATTGGAAACCTGTTAGATATAGTTTTAAATTTCGCACAAAAAAACGTCGATTACTTTTTCCCCAACCTTATATTTCCCCAGTTCACCGTACGCACAGCCGGTGCGTCCAGGTTATACGCTTCTTGCGCCCGAAAGGATCTGAAATCGGATTCTCGAAATAAAATGCCGAGCTGGAGCAGCAGCCAGAAGTTGTGCACAAAAGTGATGTGTGCGTGTATGTGCACTCCGAGCCAAATGCACGGTGAAAAGTTGCACGCACCGATCTGAATGCACCTCGAGTGCTCGGAGAGTTTTCCGTGCGTGGCCGTGGTCCTTGCCGGAGTGCGCCGTCCCGTCAGAGGCCCCGTATTGATTAGTTTGGAGTTTGAAATTTTTCTTTTTTGCCAGTTTTCCAGTTGTTCTCCTTCGGTTTGTGAGTCCCCGGCTCGAGTCGAGCCGCGGCCTCGCGGGCCGAGCCGTACAAGTTAGCGCCGAGTGGTTGCCGAGCCGAGCCCGATGAAATATGGCGACCGGCCGTAAATATTGACACATACGAGTTTGTCCTTTCCGCCGGTGGAGTAATATTGATTTCATTCCAACAATTGAAATCCCGTGGCCGGCGGCCGGAGATGGGCCGGATGGCGACCGCCGGGGCGCCCACTATTGATGCAAGATTAGTCGAGCAGCGCCATTGCGCCATGCGCCAGTGCAAGTATTGGGAAAAGTGGCCGCCAGCAAGCTGCCGATGGTCGGCACTGTTGACCGATTGGCGGGCGTTTGAGCAGCTTCGCCAAACAGATTCGTCTCTCTGCCCTGGAGCCCGTTTGGCTGTTCAGGTGTCTTTTTTGCGCCAAACCAACCGAAGACGGCGAACGGGCTCCCCCGGACCGGACCGGCTTGATTAGTCCAAGGGGCGGATGTGGAAGCGGCACGCCGCGTACAAAGTGTTACAAGTGATCGAGTGACCCCACCCAGCCCACGGCCCCCTCCCCAGCCCCTCCAGGCAAGGGTCCGATTGAAGATGGCGCCTTAATTTCCTTATAATAGCGCTCCGGCCGGGGGCCGCCATTTTGTGGGGCACCGATTTCGCTGATTGTTTGGTTTGGTGTCCGCGGCGGCGGACCCTGATCGAAATTTGATTTCTTTTTGCACCCACCGCCCAGTTCCGCCACCTGTCCGCTACACCTCCCGGCCCGGGCTGCCCGGGTCCGGTTTATTAGTTTCCTAGTTTCTCTATCTCCAATTTCGTTCGAGTGCACCCCCCCCACCAGCCCGGTGGCGCTCGCAGGTGATGATAATCAACGGCAGCATGGCCGCGGTGCCACCGTGCGTACACCACCCCCTTGCCACTTTGGCGCCGCCGCGGAAGCGTAGCCAATGATTAATGATTTACTGCCGCCCCTATCTATCCGACGGTGTTCTAGTTCCTTCCTAGGAACGTGAAGTGAGAAATGAAGCCGGTGGCCAGCTGGTGGAAGAAAATGGTTAGAAACCAGACTGGCCGTTGGGGGGCCAGCTCGGACCACGAAAAAGGTGCGAATCGAAGCGCCGTGTTTCCTGCCGTGATCAGTCGTTGAAATCTTTTCGCCGGGCGCATGGGAATTGCGGGTCTTTTTCACTCCTTTTCTGAGCGGTTTCGAGTGCTATCGACCGCTTTTAGAGATATTTTTGATAATTGTTAGCAAACTGCGGATTTCTTGTTGAAAATGCTGCTTGGAACAACGGCCCCCAAAAACATATTTATGAAAAGCGTTTCATTATTATCAATTTAATGTAGCTTCGTACCTGTGTTGAATTAAATCGTTTTAACTTATTGGTGTTTCTGGGGTGGTCTTCGAGACATCACATCAACTCTAGGGACATCTTGTTACTTAGGTCTGGTACAATCTTTGCATGCATTCATTCTAATGACATCTTTCCCGCATTCCAATTGGTAATGGTGAACGATTTTTGTACTGTAGAAACTGACTAAACTAAACTAAACTGATTATATGGACCATGAAAGGTTATTGAAATAGCATATACGAACCATCTGTTGGTAATAGTCAAACACCGCGACCGTTCCGTATCTTGAAGTCCTTTATTGGTCACCCGAAAGAAGCGATCCGAAAGAAGCGACTCAAAATTAGTCCGTCTGGTCCGGCGTTTCGCTTATCACTCCTGGTTCTTTCGTCATGCATAATCCTTTCTCACTCGTAAGCGGGTCTCTTAGCTGTCACTTTGTTGTTGTGATGTGTTGTGGCGGCTAGCTGGCTCTACCAATAGCCGCGGCTATTGGTAACACTCCCCCCCAGTACGACGACGCGGTTGTCTGGTGAAGTCTTCGTACGATAGCCTGCTAGCCCGCGCCTGACGTTACGTTTTCATGCGGCCTCGCGGCCTATGCCCTCGCCGGGCATCCCTAATTCTATGCCCTCGCCGGGCATCCCTAATTCTATGCCCTTGCCGGACGTGCCTATGCCCTCGCCGGGCATCCCTAATTCTATGCCCTTGCCGGGCCGGGTATTGTTTCGGGGTAGCTTGGGATCGGCTATTACTACCACGTCACCGATGGAAGCCGCTAACGGCGTCGCTAGATTGTCCGGGTTCATTTTAAGCTTATGGGACAGTAAACTCACAGCCACGCGCACGAAGTCGAGAACGAAGCGCGAAGTGGTCGCCGTAGACATGCTCGACGACTCGCCGCTCATGATCGAGCCGACGGTGGTCGCAAAGATAGACACAAGGAACGCCGCCACGATCGCTGGCACCTGTACCATTCCGCCAAGGACCATTCCGCCGCTCGGGTGGCTGGGATCACCACCACCTCCGACCGCATCTCTTCCCGCCGCGTCACCATCGCCATCGCCACCAGCATTGTCCAGCTGCGCCCGCTTCGCCACTAGGATGCATCCGACGACCACCCATTTGGCCGTCACCGCGGGCTCCTCCGAGCGCGCCGGTTCTCGCCCGGCGGTGGCTGCTCCTTGGCCGCAGTGTACACCGCCTAGCAGTTGTTCAGGGTCAGGCGGTCGGCCGACGTGTTGTCCGGCGCGTCCTTCCCGAGATTCATTAGCGCCAACAGTTCGCCGGAGTGCGAGTACTTGGCCGTGCTCCTCGCCATCCCGCTCGGGGTCAGCAGGAGGTTCGTCGCGATTGACAGCCGCGTCGTGAGGTTGTAGCGCGCGATCTGGTTCACGTACTACAGCCTGTGGAGGTGGTTTCGGTGGTTGCTGTGCGTCGGCACGAACGTGGACGCCTTCGAGAGCGGATAAGGCGCCATCGGCACCTTCTCGCGCTCCGTGTTGGCCGTGTGGCGCCTCTTCGGCACCGATCTCCTCGTCGCTGCTACTGCTGCTACCGGCGGCACTGCAACTTCTGCTTCCGTTGCTGTCTCCATCGTCCTCTTCGCTGCTATGGCTGCTGCACTCAGTTGAGTTGCGATTACGTTTCTTTTCGTAGTGCTCTGCCCATGGGGCAGCTGCGCCGGGTACCACCAGTCCAGTGGCTGCTGCGCCTTGACTGTTGTTGCCGTGGCGGTCAGCATCGTCGGGAG
>NW_026453885.1:28086-29832 GCF_943734635.1 Anopheles cruzii
GGCGGTCAGCATCGTCGGGAGCTTTACCTCGATCCCGACTCACGCGCAAATCCTGCAGCAGCAGATTGCGCGCACTAGACGCTTGATCGCCGCTCGGTAGCAGCGCGTTGTTCACGAACACGTGGCCTCCGACAACCATGGGTCTGGCCGTCACCGAAAGCTCCTTACTGCGCGTCGGGTTGTCATCGGTGAGCAGCAAACTTTCGGCGACATGCACGGTCCCGCACCGCACCTCACCGATACGATCGACGATCAAACGATCCACTTCGATGGTGTCTATCGGTGGTGGTTCCTGCTCGGCAGCACCGTTCTCCGCGTGCCGTTGCTTGTGGGCCGCATTGTTCAGCACCTTCACGTCGAGCCGTTTCATCTGGCCGGCTTGCGACGTCCTGTGCTCCGCGTCATCCACTTCCATGGCAACTGCTGCTACTGGTGCTGCTGCGACTGATTTTCCCATATCGACTGCAGCCGCGGCATGATCGGCTGATTGCTCCTCTGACAAGTCTGGCTTCCTTGCCTCCTTTCCCCGTAAGCTGCCGTTGAGTCTCGTGCGGCTCGTATTTAGGCTGCTATTCTTCGCCGGCACACCGAGCGTCGTTGGTTTGTCGTCTCCATTAAACACTGTGATGCCGCCGCTCTTGCGGCCGAATGGCTTCGTTGGCGGCAGGGAACTAACACATCCATTCACCTCGCATCGCTTGGTGGTCGTTGCACTCTCGTCCCTTAGCGCGACAGTGTTCTTCTCTTCCAACGCAGGTAGCGGTCCTTCTATCACACGCACGAAATTGTCCCGAACCGTACCACTACGATCAATTCCGATCGGTTTTGAAGGTCTCGTTGGTGCTCGCATTCCGTACACTGCTCCGGGTACCGTTGCTGCACACTCGGCACGGCCTGTTTGGCTGTGCGTGGAGGGCTTACTTGTGGTCGTGAAGCGATTCCTGTTGGCCATTTTGGTCGGAGGTAAAATTGCCACCGTTCGGCTGGCGACCGCCGTTGGGCGAATGTCGTCCACTTGCACGGCGTAGGGGTCACTGGCACGGCGTTGCGTAACGGTCGCAGACTGCCGACGGCTTGGACCTGCGATCGGCTTCACATTGCCCGTTTGGCGTCCTTTCCGCTCATCCATTGCTGCGATAATATCGTACTTAGGTTCGAGGTAGTATTTGAGGAGCTGCCTCTCTTCTTCCCATTTATCGTACGCACTCAGCTGGCTCACTCGTGGTGCTTCCCTTCGCACGCTGTAGTCGGTTCGGTACCGTCCGCCACATTTGTCCTGATAACTTTTTGCGTCGGTGTATCTGTCGCTACGCTGCTCCGCTCGATCGTGCCTACGGTGCGATCGGCTTGCTTCGGCCACCCACTCGCTCGTCCTAATTGCGCGCATCTTTTCTTCGAAGACGCGCTTCTTCATTTCTGATAACTCTTTTCTCATCTCGTCCTTCATCTCCATCATCATCGTGCGCATCAACGTTTCGGCGCGCGCCGCTCTCGCGGCCGCTGACCCTGTCGTAGGGGCCATTGCTTCCCGGTAGCCGGGGACGCATCGCGTCGCCATCGCTCCCGTGCTGGTTTGCGTTGGCGTCATCCTGCCACTGGATGCTGCACCGCGTTGAGCTCGCTCACTCACTTTCACGCACGACGAACGCACTATGGTTTTCCCTTACCGGGATTTTGTTGGTTTCCCCTTGCCGGGGTTTGATTTGTTTCACCTTTGAGTGTTACTAACACTCTCGGAAACAATTT
>NW_026453886.1:0-29738 GCF_943734635.1 Anopheles cruzii
CAGTGGAAATTCGTTGGAAAAACTCGACATAATGAAATGAAACATGTTTTGCCGACACCATCTTGCCAAGCGCAACACCCGTCGTTCGAAGGGAAGCGAAAACCGTGAAGCGTTTGAACGTCAAGCTGGCCCATTCGCATCATTAGCACGGTCCTGGCACACTGGATCGGATGTCCATTTATCTCCATCACCATCGCCCGTTCAGCCCCGCCGATCGAATCCGTTCCGTCATCATTAATTCCGCCGACAGCATCACTGACAATTGGATAAAATTCTCAGTCGCGTGTGTTTTTTGTTGGCGAAACGAACTTCAGGACGGCTTGCAGTTGACGCCTCCACGTCGAAGATGTGGGGCGCGCTGATTTTCCGCGCTCTCCACATTTTTCTGCACACGATTCAAGCAATTTAAGCTGCACTCTGAGCGGTTCATAAAAGTTGGCCGAAACGTGATCGAAATGTAGGATTGTGCCGTGCCGAAGGGACGCCCGTTCACGGTGCGCTTCTGACGCCTTGACTGCCACCCATTTTCCGCACATAATTTCCCGGGCCAAGTGTCAGCGGGCGCACGTGTGTGTGTGTGTGTGTGTGTGGAAGAGTGTTTTTGGGGAATATTTCTCGTCCATTCCAGGTCCGGATTTCTTACGTGCTTCGTAGCGTTCCTCTGCGGGGTGATGCTGATTGTTGGTGATGAAGCCGACGTTCGCTGCTGAGTTCGAGGCTTTCTTCGTGCTTGCTGCCAAAATTGACGTTTAGATATGGCGAGACGTCGGCCCTAATGTGCCGAACCGTCCTTTGACAGCGGGTGGTGGCCAAAGTCATCGCCATTTCGCCGGCTTTCTCGGGCGTCTCACGTGGGGATACCCGTTTCTTACGCTTCCATCAATCGGTTGAGCCACCTCCTCGCGGCCGCGCGCGAGTAGCGTAGAGCTTGCCGGTGACGTGCTGATCCACTTTCAGCCTGGCGCGGGAGGTCTACGAGACGACAGCGAAATCGACAGGCAACATCGTCATTCGAGGACCCCACGCTGGGCACGGCATCTCCTTTCTGTGGGGGGGTTGAAAGCTGGGAGAATGTCAAAATTTCCACCGCAAAGCCATCGGGCCAACGTCGTCTTTCGGTGATCGATAGGCGACGATTTGGAGCGGATCTAAGGTACAAAAATTGATATATTTTCTATCACATCATCATCAGCCGCAGCCGCATCGCCGTCAGGGCGTTCGGCCCAAAAACCCCCAATCGAAGACACCATTCCGACACCCGAGGAAACCCTCCGACCCGAAACGAAGATTGGAGGGATGGCAAACCGGTTGACTTGCCGAGCGTTGGGGGAGGGTTTGGTGGTTTGGCAGGATCAGGGATTCGAGGATTCGCTCCGACCTTCAAGATCCAAAGTCACAATGCGGGCAAATCGGCGCACCAACTTCATGCTTCATACGTGATTCCATCGAAGACGTTCTCCGAAATTTTCCTGTAATGGATATTCCTACGATCGGCAACGTATGTGGCTATGCCGGTTTCAGGGTTTTCCCCTTGGACGACAGGATCCCGGGAATGGCGGTTCGGGGAGCCGTCCCCGTGCAGGAAGAAAACCCATCGTAAACTGTCTCGTGCCACTCGCGTTGGCGATGATGATGTGGGTTGGATTTAATATCAATAAAGCATAATTTTATTATTGATTTAAAATCAATTCGTTTATCCGTCGTTTCCCGGCGGCCGGTGCCGGGGCCGGAGTGCCTGCGGGTTGGTGGGGAGGGTTTCAAAAACCTATCCTTAAACTTGGCCCACAACCCGCACCCGCATTTACGCAACGATGCTGTCAGGCTGAGGTGGAAAATGGGCCAATTCCTGGACAACACTTCGGGACCATCGGGTAAGTGGAATAATAACGGGCACAACACACGGGGATTAAGAAGATTTAACTGGGGGGGATGGGCGGCGACCCGATTTGGGTCCTTCCTGCGATCGTTTGCCGGGAAGGTTAACGGGAAGTGAGTGTTAAGGTTCATAAATAAATAAATAAAATCAAATGATCATTTCGCTGTTGCTGCTGATGGCCGATGGGACCGGAATCGGCACTCGGATAACTTGGAAGTTGTGAAAGTTTTGCGAGAAAATCCCACCGACGCACCGAGAGGCCCGAGTTTCAGCGCCAGACAGGCGCCCCCGGGAATATTCGGGTTGCCAGCTCCCCCGCGCGTTGACGGAGGTTCTGGAAAACTTTCCGACCCCACCCGGGGACCGTTGGGGAAATGATCGGTACGCAAATCGGAAAAAGATGTTAATTTTTTGGAGTGGGCAAAGGGATCGAACTCGACCGAATCTTGCCGGTCCGGTCGGCCGGATTCGGGTCCGTGATCGGATCGGTCAGTAAGTCGGACCGGACGGGTCCTTGATGGTGAAACTTGCTAGTGCCAGTGAACTTTCTGTAAAGCGTTGAACCTGTCGAAAGTTTTCGGATATGAAATTGTGAAGCAGAAAGTTTGAGTTGATGAAATTATAATTTGCTCAAATGGTACGGGGAGTTTGTATACGATCCGGAACCCACAAGTGGCCAATATTTTGGTGCAGCTCATTTAACAAACCATTGTTGACAGGGTGCCCACAACCCTGTCCAGACCTATTGCACAGCAATTGACCTGAATAACTTGGTTAAGTTCAAGTCCAAACAACTAGAAACACTTTGTGTTTTGTGATAGTTTAAGAAAACAACCTAATAAAAAATTGAGTTAACCCGGTGATTTGCCAACCTAATTCTTCAGTAATACACGTGAGAGATGTTTTGGGCTATTCAATAGTTGTTATTTTGACTTGAAAGACAATAACCGTCGTGGTAATGGGAAAAGGTTTTAGGACGAGGAGCTGTTGGATGTAGACGCAGCTCAAACAAAACGAATAGTGGCACAAACACCAAATATGTTCCAAGCAAGAAATTTCCCATCGTTTAAAATCCATAGAAAAAATCCAGAAGCTCGAAAAATGTCTGCCACACATATCGAGCATCGCCAAACCATTTGATAAATGCTTCTTCAACGACACCTGAAGAAGTCGGATTGGCACTAGTGATGCAAAATAGATTGATTCCGAAAATCCTAAGCCCAAACAATCAAGGCTTGAACTTGGCGAAGCCCATCCACTCCAAAACCAAATCGTTTCGGCCAACACCTGATGCACTTTGTGTGGTGTGACCAAGTGGGTATGGTGTACCATGAGCTACTAAAACCAGGTGAACTGGTTAATACAAATTGCTGCGGACAACAAATGCTTAATTTGCGGTAAAGTAATATTAAACTCAGTTAGAAACGTGAACGACGCAATGAAAACCCTAAAATCTGAAACGCATTATCGCATTAATAAAGATAACAAATCAAGTTTTATTGGAAAAGAATGCTTAATTCGCCTGGGAAATGGGCGAAATGCGTTGCATCAAACGGTGATTACGTCTAGTAAAAATATGTTGAGGTTCTTCTGAAAATTAAGGGTTTTCTTCGTCGTCGAAAAAAATCGGACAGCTTCCACTTGTATTCCTGGTATCTAATAAGTTTGCTTGCAACCCACTGACTTCGATTGATTGGCGAGATCTGACGTTCGATGTCATTCCGTGAATCACAGAAAAATCACGTCTCTGGCTACATTCGTTAGCTGGTCGGTGCCGTTGCGCCAGGACATCGCCTCAGGACCAAGGCACAGCGCCGCAAGACATCCCCGTCAGAGCAGGTGCAGGTCACGGTCAGTCATTCTGGCCCATGGCTAAGGTCATGCGCTGGGATTTGCTTCTGTCACTGTCGCTTGACTTCCCCTTATCACGACCAACGACGGGGACGGACGGGGCCTCTTTTTTCCTTGTGATCGCATGCGGCATGTCCAGGGTGGTTTTTGCCCTCGGGGTGGACTTAATGTTGTTTACATGAGTTCCCGCCTTGCCCGGGCCGCAAGAAAGTGTCCAGAGTTGATGTTTGCCTTTTGCCTTTGAGTTGTTGCTCGTGTCTCGTGTCTCACCGCGGGCCAGCTTCGTTGCTGGAAAACGATAAATCAAAACACTGGACATTCCGGAGTGCCCATCCCGTGCACCTCTCCGGACGACGGCTGGCTCCCGAAAAGGTGACGGAACGGACGGGACACACACACAGAAAAAACGGTCGAAGTAAAAAACGCTCATCCATTTTGAGCCTTCGCAACCTTCTGCGGCAACGGCAAAGGCAATGACAGTTTGCCCAAGACGCGCGGACCGCTCCGCAAGTCATGGCTGGCAGCTGGGGAAAGGCATTAGGGGGTTGTTTTTGGGTTTTCGCCGCTGGCCTTTGTTTTAACGTCTTCGAAAGGACATTCACAGGACCCGGTCTGTCAGGCCGCTGAGTGCGGTGTTGTTTCGGAGGCAAAGATAAATGAATGTCAATGAATTCCGTCAGAGCCAACAATAAACGAGCCAGTCCGGAAGCAACAGTCAGAATGTCAGCCGTCTCAGCCAGCACCGGAGCGACCCGAACCACAGGTAAACAGTCGGACACAACGACGAAAACACTTTCACTCATCATTAAATCTATGTTTTATTATTAAAATGCTTCGGAATCTTTTCACCCCACTTCGAGCTTTCGCGCGCCTTCTCGTTCTTTCGCTGCCGCTCACGTTCCGTTCTGCTAACTTGCTTGCGGAGTGTTCGCCTCGCCTTTCGCTGTCCGGGTCCGGGCACACTGAGAACGGAAGTTTACGGCTCCGCTCTGGACACGCGGGGGCCCCCCAGAGGGTGGTACCACCTCCCCTTCTAAAGGTGGGAAAATATTTAGAAATGTTTGTAGCATCAACAATCAGCCCAACCGATCAGTCGGCCCCGGGCCCGGTTGCTGCCCGGTGGGGCAGTCTGGTGGGCTGGAGTGAAAAATTGGAAATTAAGTTTGTCTTACAATTGAATTCGAGCAGCGTGTAAAATCGTGACCGAGTGGCAACGCTTCTACGAGCAGCCCGCCAACCCGGCCCGGCAATTTATCTCACGTAGCGCTTTGAAATATGGGACTTACAAATTAAATCGACACAATCGCACGGCACAGACGGAGTGTATCGATCGAACGAGGAATGCACAATGGCGATGTTTCTTGCAAGCTTTCTTGCGTAGCTGTGATTTCTAACTTTAGACAACGCGTTATTCTTGCTTTATTCGACGGATTTGTGAACATTCTCGACTTACATGAAGGGTTACAAGTTGTTTAACCGGAGAGATTTATGATTCCAAAATCACACCTTGCCACACCAATTCAAGAAGGACATTCGATGAAGAGAAAACATCAAATAATTTGGGTGTATAACATAAAATATTTTCAATACTATTGAGTGATAAAAATAATTTTCTAAGATGTGAAATGTATCTGTATAATGTGATCTTTTGCATAAATATATCGCCCGAGATTGGTGGTTTTATCGAACAGAAATTATAGTATATTGCTTCGGGTTCAAGTATTTTTCAATTAAATTTATTGATGAACATATCCTTTAACTTGAGTTGAAGATATTTGTGTGATATTAACGATTTCAATAGAACCATGAGGACTTGGAAGATGATGAAGGGCCTGGGCGTCAACAAGACCCAAACCATTAAGAATTGGTGGGAGAAATTCGTAAAGTTATTGCTGAGGATGCAAGTTTCACTGTAGAGATGATGGTTGGCACTCTTCAGCCATCATCTTTACAGTAGAATTTGTAAAGATAATATTTGGAAAATTTTACGTAATCATTTGAAGAAAAGTAAAGTTTGAACTCGTTTTGTTCCGCATGAATTAACAGGACGCGCGTGTAACACGTTCGAAAGACATTAAACCGCCAAAAAGGACAAAAAATCTGCGTATTCGCCAAATTTGTCATGTGGCTACTCCCTATTCCCTAGGCTCGAATTGACCATGAAAGGAACATTTTCCATCCAGACGGTAACACGGGTACTTGCAAACATTCCTTCCGACGACTGCAAAAAATCAATGGAAAAACTAAATTGACCGTTGCAAATGTTGTATTGACTTAAATGGAAACTATTTCGAAACTCCCGCCACAAAATCTAGCGTATTTTATTGAAGTTACGGGGGTAGTCTAATTATTTATCGAGCATCCTGTGCATATTTAAAGTCACGTGAGTTTCGGTGTGAGTCGGACGAAGGTCATATCGACTGATGTACATTTTACACAAACCACGCTACTCCCTTGGAATTCCCCCGTTGTTACGTTGTTCCTAATAACTGCTAGACCATACGAATAACTGGGACCTTCATAATCTCTACTCATACTAATCTACTCATAATGTCATGGCATAATATCGGACAGACTTTGCTCGACCATTACCGTAATATATAAAACCACCATCATGACCTGTTTCATTCTAAGTTGAATTTGTAAGTACCACAGCATTAATCGTCATCAACTCGGAATAATTCGAGGGTTGACGTTAACATTTGGGGAGGAACGACACTGGTGCCTAACGAGATTTTTCCTTTTTATCATAATTATTATAATTAATTATCAAAAATACCTTAAAAAACATGAAACAAAAATTATGAAAACAGAACCAAAAACCACTGTCGGCACAAACAGAACTTCAAACCCTTAAGACGTGGCTTAAAGAGTCACACGAAATGAAATTAACCGTAACGGGATAACGAACTAGCAGCGGCTTAACGGCTTAGTCCCGCAGATAAACGGATACAATCTTCGTTTCTTGGTCCGGTAGACTTCGGTTCGGTTGAATTCTCGAGCTCTCGAACACGCTCCGATCTATCCATCCGTAGCCCACCGGGGGCCGGAATTTGTCGGACCAACCAGACGAAGACGTTCCTGTGAATGGACGCGGAAGCAAAGGAACACTTGACCGGTCTGCTACAATAAGAAAACAACAAATATTGTACGTGATGCGACTATGAATGTTAATATATTTCTTTTGTGGCCACCTCTTTCTTGCGCCAGCCTCTCAGGTATCGATACCGATGGCTGGCCACCGTCGATTGAAATCGGATTCGCAGAGCACTCCGAGGTGGCTGGGTGGCGGCCACAAGCCGTCCGTGGCCAAGGAATTTCATTTCGGGTCGATCCTGCGGGTCGGTGCTTATCGTTACTTCTGAATTTTGTGCCAACAGCGCCAAGTGTTCAGCAGCACCCGGAAGCCTCTGTACGTCGGTCCGCGGCTGTGGGACTAGATGTGGCCTTTTCGATTGTTTCCGGGCTCGTGGACGATGCTCTCGAACGCAACGGGCATTTCGCTTCTTTCCCTAACTCGATATGGAGCGTTCACACACACACAACCAGTGGCCACATGCATAGACGAGATAGAAGAAATTGCATTTTCCGGAAAAATGTGGCCCCCAAGACCTGGACTCGATGCCCCATCAGGGGCAAGTCCTGGCGGTCGAGAGTTGGCCTCGAAGCTGGAGATAGAAAATATAAACCTCAACCGGAGGCATTCCTCGCGAGTCCCATATCGCGATGGAGGGAGGGTGGGTTGCGGCCAGTAGGTCCGGTAGATGCCAGACATTTCTGCTTCGGCCCCACCTTCGGCCCTGGGTTTATGTGTTCGATAAACAGAAAACATCTCTCGCTCTGATTGCATTTATTGCAATTGTTCACCCTCCTGTGGTCGTTGTGTACATCGTTGTACAGCGTACTTCTCTGGACTCAGGATAAGGCTCGGCCGGGCTGGACCTCCGTAACAAACCTGTCTTGGAATGGGATCGTTCGGAACGGTCGGATTAGTTCCGATTCCGAGTTCTCGTTAGCGTTTTCTTCCGCACTTCGAGTGGTAGAAGTGTGTTCGTGCTCGAGGTGGCAGAAAACTTGGCTCCGTTTGGCTTGGACGGCCAGGTCCACTGATTTTTGCTCCTCTATTTTGCTTTTGTAAGGCTTTACACTTCAAGCGAATTATCAAGTACACCCAACATGATGTTAATTTTTTCTAGCGGATCAACGTGGAAGTAATTGATCGAAACCCGCGGTGAACTGACTGAACTAAGAACGAAGGATTTCATAGAACAATTTTTTTATTATCTTGTTTTCGCACTTTCAATAAGAAGTAGTTGTTTGCTGCTAATAGTGGGAGTAGTTCTATAATCACAGCAAATAATCACAAATAAGTTATATTGGGTACAACGATATTGTTGTTTGCTTTTAGCTGCTCCTTAAGCAGTTTGAATTTTCATATTTATATGCCATATAGTTGAAGACATTAGAACAGGAACATTATTAGGAAAAAACCTACAATGCCTATAGTTTTTTTATGATTATGAGTATCAAGCTAATCTTGGTTTAGGATTGTGTTATGTTATGTTGTTGATGTTGCGTTTTAAATTTTAGTCGATTGCCGTGATTTGTTACGTGTTTTTTTCCTCTTATTTCGGTGATGACTTGCCCGTAGTTCATGTTCAGTTTCTGATTCAGCTGCAATATTTGGATTGTTTGAGTAAAGCAGAATTGAGTTTGTTGATGACACTTCTCGGTTCAACCTTGGGCGCTTGGTTCTGCAGCTGGTTGCGACAAGGGGGCATTGGAAAGGACATTTTGATTAATTTACATAGTAGCCCGTTATGCCAAAACGAATCAAAGGGCTTTTTAGTGTCCAGACTAATCGTGTTTTGCATGCTGATCTACACTCTGTGCAAAACTTCCGAACCTTTTAAGCTAAGAACGTCTAGTTATTATCTTTATTATAGAGACTTTGAGCTTGAAGCTTCTTTCGTCTCTTAAGAATGTCGAGAAGAATAGAAGGTTTCTGGAGAAAGCAAATGAAGTACGTTTGACAAAAAAAAATGAATCCAATAATCGAGCACTACACCCTCCGGACGAACCGAGAGAAAAAGTGTATTACGTTGCCCTTTGCACTTAAGCTGGCGTGGCGTGCCGATGCCACGAAAGTGCATCAACATTCCGTGTTCGAGGTCTTGCTCTTTGCCGTTTCTATTTCCCCCCTTACAGAGGAGTGGAAGTGGCAGCGCCACCCGGACCGGGTGCTGAACTCTGTAATTGACATTTATTTATATTTTCCTTCCAATCAATTTGCAACTCGCCGGTACACGCGCTACTCCTCCTTATCGGGCGCTCTCGATGCGGCGGTCCTCAAGAAGACAAGAACCTGCACCGAAGCCGGACCGAAAAAACGGGAGCAAAGCGAGAGGAAAGATTATTTAATGTAAAGCCAGCCCGGGAAGGGCGCACGGAGTTGGTAAATTGGAAGGAAAAATGGAAAATCTCATTTGAAAAATTCTTGTAATAACATCGGTTCCAGAGTTCAACTTCCTTTTCTTCCCGGCCCTCTAGTGGCCCGGTTGTTTCGAGTTCCAGTTGGTTTGGTGGGTCCATCGCCGCCGCCCCCACCCCTTTCTCGTGCACTTCCGGTTCATCTGTGCCCTTCGTCGGGGCATCCTTCTCGGGATGGCCAAGCGTCAATACCCACCGCGCGCTCGCTGTCCGCTGAAGACGAAGTTTTTCTTTTTATCGCTTCCCGTCCGAAGATGTGCCAGTCGTGGATCCTTGGCATCCTTCGGTTCCGTTTACTACACCGCGCAATATTTACCCCGCCGAACCGGTAACGAGTGAAAACTCTTGCCCCATTGGGCTGTCTGTCTGTCTGGTGCTCTACCCGGAAACATACACATACGGCTCCTCCCCTCCCCTCCCCTCGCCGGGGGGCCAGCGTCACGGAGTACGCGCACGTACACACAATTGAGATTGAGCAAACATAAATAAATTGAAGTACCTTGTTACGCCTGCGAGCGGCCGAGTGTTTCGTCGGATGGATTTTCCGTTCAAATGATGCTCGACGGCCCTCTAGCGAGCGAACCTGCGGCGGCTCTTTTCCGTGCTGCACCATCCGTGGCGCTGCAACGTCGCCCCTGGCCCGGGCGACACTTGGACCTGCAGTAACGGGGAAAGGCCAGCAACCAGCCAGCAGCTCGGTCTCGGTCCAAAGTTTATGCGCTTCTCTGCAGAGGTCCTTTAGCCGGCCGGGTACTGAAGTGGGGAAAGAAAAATGAGGTCCTGGCGTCCTGGCCCCGGAAAGCCCCGGTCCAAAAGTAAGGCAGCGAAAAGTTTTTCGCCCGAACCCGTTGCATCACAATCGTGCCACTTAGACCTTGGACCTTGGTCCATGCGCGGCACGGACGGACGGACTCCAAAGTTTGCGCGAGGACTCTGCGGTTTGACGGTGGTTGGAGCCGCCGAAAAACATTGGAAGTTAAGTTTATTTACCACTTCATCTTGTCGAGTCGGGTGTACGTGTTGCATTTCGTGGCGCGCAATAAAATATAGTTAAACAGGCGGAAACGCATCCGTCCGGATTGATTGTACGGATGGCTGATGATGTGATGGCGTTTTGCTGGCTCCTTTCAACTTTAAACCGTTTCAAACGCTGCTTTGGAAACCAGTTTCCAGTCCTGCGTTGACCTGAAATGCTTCAAAAATGTCAATGTTCGTATAATTGCTCAGCAGCTATTATTTTTAAGGGTCTTCGTCAAGATCTTTTAGACCTTTCTTTGGCTTTAGCAAATGAACGAATGCAAAAAAACAGAAATTAGTAGGTATCACCACGCCAAGCCGACTAGTGACTAATGTAAAGATAATTGATCTCACTAAATAAACATTTATCTATTCCACAAAACGCAGGATGAGTCGGGACAAGCACTATTATCGTCTACCATTATCGTGCACCAGTCAATCCGCACTCTAACCTGCCTGACGTGCCCTGTTTGATGTTCTCGACGTGCCCCGGATCGGATCTAGAAAAGGGCCTAACCTTTAATCATCATCTAGCTGATCCGGGGAGGGCACATTCTATGGCAAGCTAATTACACATCCAACCGAGTCAACCGATCGATCAATCCGGAACACTGGGTTTCGAATGGAGAGTCCGGAGCCTCATTGACACATTAGCAAAGTGACAGCTGAATTATCAAACACTACGCCCACTATCCTGCCGCAGTGACCCCTGCCGAGATCCCTCTCGTGGCACTCTGACCCTAATGAACTACGCCCGGCAACCGTGGTATCGATTTTGATGTTCTCTAGTTGCCAATTTGAACCGTCGACCTCAGTGCGTACCCCGCCAACTGGCCCATGTGGCGAAAAGTGAAATCAATATTCTCCATTCTATATGCAAAGCTCAGCAATACGCGCTCACACACACACACACACACACACACACGCGTATACTGTTGCGAAATAATTAAACGTTTCCATTTTCCATCATCCACCTCGGGGCTACGATCGAGAAAGGTGAAAAGGTGGTTTTCGCTCGATGAAAACTGTGGCCAACGGAACCACTCCTTCTTCGGGTCGTAGCGCTGCATTTGCTTTGACATCAGGACCCCCCGACCCGGGGGGAGTTGGTGGCATGGACGAGCCTGGGCCGGGTGACGGGCACAGAAGCCAGAAAGTTTGCTCCTCGCCACCACCTGCGCAGTGGCGCAACAGCATCCCGGAATGCAAATAATCCGCAAAGTTCGGAAGTCTTTGTCGTGAACGGAAGTGAACATGAGCCGTGTCGCTTGGCTACTTCCGGCTCTCCGGTGCAGGAAGACGCTTCGGCAAACAGGAAGGCCTTTGTCAACAAGAAGCGGGCGCTGCCGGGAGCTAGCAAACATTCGGACAGGTCGGAACAGGTCGGAGCGTAAGGAAACGGCTGTCGGAGTCCGTCGGAGTCGGTCAGAACGTCCGTCGAATGGATTTGATTCGATCGTTTAATGGACTAATTTGAGGTTTCGGTAGGCGGCTGACGGAACTTCGGTGAGCCCTACGGAGTCCACGGAAGTCCACGGAAGCCGTCCTCCCCGAGGGCGGACTGTGCTGTCCGGTTCCGGTGCCAAGTGTTTAATTGACGTTCGTACCAAGTGTTTCTTGGTCAATGTTTGCGTTTTGTCAAGACTTTAAACCAATCTTCGCATTACAGGCGAGGCGGCTGATGGGATCGATAGAGCTTGTTACGAAGTGCAGCATACTTTGGAATTGTAAAAGATCGCTGGAAACAGTCGATTGAAGTTCTTTTCTGTCCAATATTTATTTAATACGGATATAAAAGTGTTATTAGAAAGTGTGATGTGAGGTAACTCCTCTAGGACTCACTCTGGTACTCTTTCAATAATCTTCCTTTTTAAAATGTACGTTGTCTTTTGCTTGTTATTCGTCCTCTTAATCATAGGCGTTTGACATCTTGTGCTCTCTTTATGTTCGAACTCTTAGCGGCTAAAATTAGTTCTCCCATCCTACTCGCGACGGTCAACATTTTTGCACCCTAACGGGTCATTTGTAGATGTGCACACACGAGTTGGATGTACTGTTACGAACAACAACTAAGAACTTACCACAAAAACTAAAAAAAAAGTAATGAATGTCCGCAGATTTCGAAGATTTCGTATTAATCAATCAATTAACATCAGACGATAGTCGATAAATAATGCGTCAATTAGTATAAACTATGTAATAATATTATTATAAGAGCCCAAGGACTCACCAGAACAAAGAGAACAAACAGAAAGTGTAAGTAAGAGAATGCAAAAATAAAGATCATACAAAAAAAAATCATAAAGAAAGGAGAGTGAGCCTATCCATTAATCCACTGCCCGTGACCTCTTCAGGAACTACTATTTCTAGCCATTTTGAGTGGGCTTTCTGTTTAGCTAAGCATCATCAACTCATCAGTTTAACCACTACCTTGGCGACTGATTCTGATTGGTGCGTAGTGTTCGATGTAAAAGTAAATTTAATGTTACTCAATATTAGGGAAAAGAAATCGACGTTTTTTGAGAGAATTTCAAAACATTATTTAAGATGTTCCGATAGTCCGATTTATGTCAAATATGTACCGTTTTGTTGGAAAATGTGTTGTTTTTTAAAACCACCTTTATAATGCCTCTTTTGTAGAAGGAAATTTTGTAATGCGTGAAAAAGGTGTCAATCGCTTAGTGAAAGGTTCGGACTATAAGGTGGATATATTGAAACTGCTCAACCAAGCTCCCGGACTTTTTGGCGAGTCACTAAAGACGTGCGTGACATTTCGTTGTCCTGGTGGAACACAACACCTCTTCTGTTGGCCGATTCTGGTCGTTTCTGGTCAACTGCTATCTTCCAACGGTGCAGTTCTTGATAGTAGAGATCTGAATTTAGTGTTTGGCTACACGAAAGTAACTCATAATAAACGATTCCTTTCAAGTCCCACCATATATCCCCAGTAGAACCTTACTGGTCGTAAGTCCTGGTTTGGCCACCGGTTAAGCTACTTTACCACGATTAGACCACGATCATCTTCACACAGTATTGTCGTATGTATTCCATTTCACATCCCCAATACCCATCCGTTTAAGAAAAGGTTCGATTTTATTCCGTTTGCTCAAAACTTCGCAGGTGGAAACTCGAGCCAACATGGTTTTTGGTGTAATTAGGGTGGCGCCCAAACATCGAGCTTCTTTGGGAATCCAGCTTTACACAAATGGCTTTAAGCTGTTCGATGATTGATCTTTAGTTCCTGGCCGATGCTCTGATTACTAACATGCCGACCAACTTTGATTATTTCTGTGATTTTATCGACATTTTTGATAACGTGTATGTCTAGGCTTTAACATTAAAAATAACTGAAACGTGTCAACGAAACCAAAATTTCACCCAGCCAGCTATTAGAGTATCGGCACCATGAACACCATTCACAATTTCAGCGGCCTAGCTTGAATTTTCGCCTTTATCGGACAAACACTGTAAAATATACCGAATTGTCTCTGCGTTGACCATTTTTTCAAGTGTAAAGTATCAGCTTTAAAACGAGCCTAAACGTGAAACTGTACGATAAATACTTCACGAGATATCGATCACTAAAGGCATCTACCTAAAAAATAATGGATTTCTTTTTAGCCAACCTTATATTTACGATGCAATACATGAACAATAGCTGTCATATACGTATAGTGTCACTGCCCACGAATGATCTCTTGTAGTAAATTAGTAAATTTCTTCTTTCTTTCTTCTTTTTTTGGCGCTACAACCGCTGAGCAGTCTTGGCCTGGCACCAGAGACAATGTTAATCTCTAATTCTCTTCTGTAACATTTAATTTTTTACGGACGGGATTGTTAGCCCCGCGCCAACCCCCCTGTCACGCCGGTATCGGGAATCGAAACCATGGCCGGTTGAGTTACAACCGATCCCGGGATTCGAACCACGGCCAGCTGCGCTGACAGCGAAGAGCGTTACCGACTGCTCTATCAGCGGGGGTAAATTAGTAAATTTAGGCAAATTAAAATTATTTGTCAAAAGTAATAGCTGGTTCAAAGTAAGCCATTCTCTAAAAACTCACGTTCCGTTTAAATAAATTGGCTAATTAATCTTTCCCTTGGCGCTGCAAACACATCACGGATATTGCCCCGCTCCTAGAATGTTTATAACGGGCCACAGCCTGAAGCACGTCACACATGCTCTCCGATCGGCGGGTTCCCCTCCCCTTATGCGGAGCTGTTTATTTGCCGATCTAATCCCACCGCACACGTTAGCATCCGCTCCGCCGCTGAGCGTATAAATTAATTTTGCGAACATCGGATGCTGTTCGCACGCCACCGCCACGCTGATTGGCCTGAACTGGCTGATTTGAATGTTGCCGCGCAGGATCATAATATCGGAAGACGACGAAAAAATACCGCACTTGACGCGGGATATAAATTATCATGCTCAGTGGCCATGGATGTCTTCATGAATATGCGATTACGGGGAAAACTCAACCCCGGCATTTCTGGCGGCGTCCAGATCGAGGGCAACGCGATTCCTGGGCAACGAAAAATCAATTTCGTATTCAAAAGCCCTCGAACGCGCTTTAAGACCCGGGATCACCCGGCCCGGATCGGCCCGACCCAGCCCGAGCAAGGAGCTCCACGATTTCCACGGGGCCGAGCTGAGAAAAATGGCAACAGAAATGAGATGGCTGTTGTTGTTGTTGGGGTGGGCTGTAATCATGGCACTCATTGGAGGCGTCGTGACACAATTGAACGATAAACTTCACCATCACCCGGCTCGATTTTCCCTGATTTTTCCCTCCCATGAATGTGAAGGGCAGAGGAACTGGGAAGTGAAATATGACGAATAATTATTTTCTCTCGCCATCTTCGGGGGGCGGCCGGAGTCATTTTTTCTTGTTCTTTAATGATGAAGCCGTTCGTGGTTGTCTCTTTCTTTTATTATATTTGGCAAACACTTTCGGTTTTGTTTTACGCTAGCGCGGCTGGTGGAGTTTCCGACGAACGAAAAAAAAATGGAAACGGAAAGAGAAAGACGGCGAATGAAGGAGAGCACATTTTCGAACGACTTTATTCGGGGCCTGAAAAGCTCGGCCTGCCCCGGTCGGAGGGCGGCTTTCAATATACGGACTCTGAAAGTGGAAATGTATTATTCATAAGACAGCTTATTTAACACCGAACTCCGGTAGCAAAAAGCGACTGTCTTGCGAGTAAAATACAAACAAAGTCGCACCCCCGTTGGAGGGTCGGTTGAGCCACTTGGCGTTAGATGAAGATGAGAAAAAAAACCCAACGACGGAGCGGGATGTTTGAAAGGAAAGGAAGGAACAAACCCCAACGGCCAACGATCAAATGACGAAACGGCAAGGCACGTCGCCTCGTCGCCGTCGGCACCGACGGAGCATATTTTATGCGCGGACGAGAAGGAAAAATCGTACGAAAGATCACGACGTGGCGTGCGGTGCGGTCGCGTGGCACTACGGTACCTCAGTTGACACAGAAGGACTAAGGGACTAATGAGTCAGCACACGGCGTCCCCCCATCAGCGATACCCGGCCCCTTCCGGGCACCCGGCTGCCCGGCTGCCTTAATGGGCCGAATGAGTTAAACGACTCCTTTTTTGTTCGCGCCAACGACTCGCCCTCCTTTCGTGACAGGACAATAAGGACAAAGTTTTCTTGGCAGCGATCCCTGTTTGATCAGGCTGCAGTCAATTAATTTTCAATTATTACCACCCCAATTATGTTCGGTCTGGGTTTCGGCTTCGGGTTTCGGAGCCCCGGACCCCTCGTTTGTTGCTCCATTGTTCTGCCGTGTGCCAGTGCGCACACTGCTGAGAGGTGAACGGACACGAGTCACATCATAAGTCTTCTCATATGCGGGGCTAGTTTGACATTACACGTTACGTTTGCTTGCTAAGGCCCATGTTTTGTTTCAAACTTTTAGAGGAATCGAAACGACTAGACTAGACTGTTGATTGTTCAGTAACACCATGAAGCATAAAAAAAACACACAAAATCGTTTTGAATGATCGAAACGTGAATATGCGTGAGTTAGCTGACATTGTAAATACAGGGTGGTCAAATAAGCGTTCTCTTTTTGAACTACCCATTATTTGACGTTTTAAACGTCAAACTTGATTCTGGAAATAGTAGACATTTAGTAAACACTTAAAAATGTACGAAATGGATCGCTACACGCTTGAAGAAAGCTGGGAAATATTAAAAGCTTATTCCCAAAGTGATAGGTCTTAAATCAAACGGTACGATATTTGAAAAGCTCAGTGCATTGAAGCTCATTTTCACCTTGGTGGCTATGTTAATAAGCAGAATTGTTGTTTTTGATGTTCGGAAAACCCACATGTCGTGCAAGAGAAGCCGATGCATCCAAAACAACTCACTGTTCTGTGCGGATTTTGGTCTGGCGGCAGCATCGGCCACCGTATGAATGAATGAAGAAGGAGCCGCCGTAACCGTCGAAGGCGTACGCTACAGAGCCATGTTGGCTGATTGGTTCTTCGGCGAAATTAAAGCTGAGTACTTAACTGACATTTGGTTAAAACAGGAAGGGGCTATCTGCCATACAGCGACAGTCACGATCGATTGTTTGCGCCGCATCTTCGGACAGTGAATAATCATTAGAAATGGTGTTGTGAATTGACCTCCAAAGAGTTGCGATTTTACACCATTGGACTGTTATCTGTTGGGGATCGGTGAAAGACAACAAACCAGGAACTATTGACAACATCAACACTGAAATTGAAATTGCCATTGGCGAGGTTGGACCACAGACAGTCGAAAAAGTGCCCAAAAAGTGGGTCGATCGACTGGGCTACTGCGAAGCCAGCCGAGGTGGACATTTGAGCGAAATTGTTTTTCACACATAAATTTGATGATCAACCTTTAAAATAAATGTTTAAGCATCGAAAATTATTTAGTCGTTCTCTTTTTATAACCAAACTAGCTGATCCCGGCGCGCGTTGCCACGCCTCATTTCATCCTCATTTCTCGATTATCCGACGTTTCAAAGGACTTCCTGGTGACGTATCCGATCAGCTTCCCTTTGCATTTCCCGTTACTTCTACTTTTCAGACGATTGGGCTTCCCGGTGACGTATTTGTTCAGTTTCCCTTTCCTCCTCCCGTTACTCTGTTCCGAATGATAGGGCTTCCCGGGGATGTATCCGATTGGCTTTCCTTCCCGCTTCCCGTTTAATACATGCGAAACTCGCACCAGCTAAATTTGACTTAAATTGTTTGAACACTTTTCGGATTTTGCTGCAATTTACCCTAATTTCGTATGCGAGCCACCCTTTGTAAAGTGGCGAAGGGTTTCAAAAATACACCAGAACATTTTCTCTTCCCAAAAACTTCCACCTGCAGAATTTGTTTCGATTTGTTCGAAAATAACCCGAATTATGCTGAATTTTATGTTATGTTTGTATGGGAGCCCCCCAGTCCGTTGCTATCTCTCTATCTCTCTATCTCTCTCTCTTTCTCTCTCTCTCTATTTCTCTTTTTCCTCTCTCTCTCTATCTTTCTCTCTCTCTCTTTCTGTATCTCTCTCTCTATCTATCTATCAATCTCTCTCTTTCTCTCTCTCTCTCTCTCTCTCTTTCTGTATCTCTCTCTCTATCTATCTATCTATCTCTCTCTTTCTCTCTCTCTTTGTCTCTCTCTCTTTCTCTCTTTCTCTCTTTCTCCCTCTCCCTCTCCCCCTCTCTCACTCTATCTCGCGCTCCCTCTCTCTCTTTCTTTCTCTCTTTCTCTCTCCCCATCTCTCTCTCCCTCTCTCTCTCCCTCTCTTTCGCACCTTCTTCAAAAATAAACGCAAACTATGCAGTTCCCCCCAACATCACACTACTTCAAGATGGATGGAATGAGGAGTGGTGATAGGTGGAAGAAGGAAGGAAAAGGCTTTTAAGTGAAACCAATCGATTTACAGACCACCAAAACCTAAGAAACGATACCCATATGGGAAACGATACCCATAACGATACCCCGTAGGACGTATTTTAAGGATTGGGGTTGTATGGGGACCCCCCCTTCCCCTCGTCCTGCAAGGACCAAATTTTGTCACATGGTTTCTCAGGTGACCATCAACTATTGTGCAAGTTTTGATGAAATTCGATTAATAACTTGTGGAGTAATTGATGTTTTTAACAGTTAGTTGTATGGGAGGGCAAAGAAAGAGGAGGGTGAGGGGTTTCTAACCATGACTATTGCACTTCCCGGCCCCTAAAACCCCTGTATACCAAATTTCGAGTCAATCGGTCCAGCAGTTTCGGAGTTCACTTGAGACACAGATACAGATACAGACACAACTTGATTTTTATATATATAGATGAAAAAGAGAACGCTTATTTGACCACCCTGTATATCAAAAGAACATGTTGGCTTAATTTTGCTCGAACATTTGATTATAAAAATACTCTTTTCAATGTTGTTGCCTCGTTTTTGCTCACTGTTAACAAAAACATGAAAGTGTTGTTGCTTGTAAGCAGTGTTTGGTCATGGTTAAACGTAAAGAACCGGAAGTTTCGCGTCGTAATGTGACAATAGATGAATCATGGATCCATCACTTCAATCCGCCTATAATCCAAACTATCGCCATCTGAGTAGAGAGCAACTGATGAACCTCAGAACCTCGACTTTCTTGAGTAGGGAAATACGACCTACAGCGAAATTCCAGCGAAAATGCAAAGAAATGACCACATATGGCAAAGAAAATAAACTTGGTTTATCAGGACAACGCACCTTGTCGCGAGTCAATCAAAACCGTGGCAAAACTACATAAATTGAACATAGGATTGTTCACACATCCACTGCGTTGGTCAGTTTTAGCTCCCAGCGACCCACTGGCTGTTCGCCGATCTAAAAAAAAAAGTCCACCGGTAAGAAATTTCGCTAGAATGTAGAGGTTACCGCTTAGACTGAGGTCTACTTGAGGGTAAATGACAAAAAGATCTACAAAACTTGGGAAGATCTTGGTATTAAAATGAAGGAGCGACACTGGAATGCTTGTGTAGAGTCGCATTTTCTGTTCTATGCCCGGTATTTTTCAGCCCATGTGCTATGTCCAGGTTTATTACAGCTCATCATCAAACATAAAAAAACGGTCTAAATACACCGACAGTAAAACAGTTTCATTTCTTCGTCGATGCGATACTTTTGAACCATGAATAAGTAAATCCCATTCTTCACCCGGGGCACCAATGAGGGCCTGCGACTGACTGTGTTGTGGTGAGTTGTTGTGAGTTTGCGTGCCCCAGCCCTGCTGCGGAATAGTAATCGTCACCTTAATCCTTCGCAATGTACCTTCTGGGTCGGTGCCATGTCGAACGCTCGACACTGACCATGTTGCGGACTGCGTGTGGTGATATTATTAATTCAATCGGACAAGATACGGCGGCAAGCGCCAGGACGACAACGGCCAACATGACCCCGGGTCCGTGCTGGGTCCACAAGACGGTTCCCGATCGCCCTCTCGCCGAACTTAACCCGTTCCTGCGGCCTGCGGTGACCTGCGGCATGTAAAAATGCGGCTCTACAGGATGAAATCTGAAAATATTTCACGATTGATGGCAGCAGCCATTTCGGGGTGGCGACCGGGCACTTACACGCCGGCCACCGGAATCATGTTCATTAATTCAGCTCTCCAAAAACCGGCCGTACCGGCGAATCGGTCCGTTGACCGACGAAATCCTCCGAAGTTCCGCCACTGCGAACCGTCCGGCTTTCGGATGGAGGGACAACACATAAAAGGGCACCGGTTTCAGCTACGCTCTGGCCATGATATAGGGTGGCGGGCATCGAAACGGGGTCCCCCGTATGGCGCCCTCGGTAGACTCGACTCTATTAGGATATTTTCTCACTTTGACAGAAAACACAACTCGTTCGCTCGTGTGATCGGTCGTTTGGTCGGTCGTTTCGCATGTTGTGCCACGAAAGGAGTTGCGAAATGGGCAAAAAACTCATTTTTTTTTTCTTTTCGTCAGTGTGAACCGGTGTTTGTGTATTTGTGTTCCGATCTTCAAATCGTTGTCGTCCCGCTCGCCGTCCCGCTCTCGAACGCACTCGAACGCTCGTCGAAGGTCTTCCACTCGAACACGGCCACTTCGGAGTGGTCTCTCTTTTTATTTGCAGAATAAATTGATAAAATTTGAATATAAATGGAATAAAACCCTGGAAACTCTTACCGGAGTATTACTCAATCTACGTGTGTTTTCGTTTGAGTCCCCACTCAACACGGCCAACGGGGCTGCCACACACACACACCGTACGGTTCCGGCAATCGTTTTGGGAGTCCTTCCTTCGCCCATTTTTCTAACTGCGCTGCGTTTGCGCCGATGACCATATGTAAGGCATCTGCGTGTGTGTGTGTGTGCGGGTTGTGGAGCTAATGTGGAGCTTGACGTAGGATGCTTTGCAGTCCGGAGATCCGGCATTTCGTTTCCGGTTCAAATAAAGGAATGAAGTTTTCCCGTGTCGAGGGTTTTTTCCCCCGTTCTGTCATTCGCCAACCGAGCGCATTTGAACCGAGTTTAACATGGGTTTGTGGCTCACGGACGGAGGCATGCATGGAGATTGAGAAAAGCGCATTAAATGGAGGATATTGAGCCAAACAAGTTGCCTGTGGCCGAGCGCCCCTTTGAGGGTTGCTCGATTGGACAGTTTTCTTGACATTTGTTGGTTGGTTCGGTGGTAAAAATAACGGAAAAGGAAGGAATACTTTCACTCGCGTCGCCGGCTGAAGAAGTCCTAAGCGGGCATTTTCTTGGTTTGCAGAAAGCAGCGTCGTTCAGCTATGAAAATTCCTTTTAAATGGTCTGCCGTGGAAAACAGCGAAGGACCTTATTATTATCAGGCATAATAGAAAATGGAACACCCTTTTGTGATTTAAAAGAATTTTGCAATAGCTCTTTAATATAGATTGTTATTCGAGTGCATTAAATTAAATTTAACAATTCAAAACAATAATCTATACTTTTCATGTTATTACAATCAATACGTTTAATAGTTTCGAAAACCCTAATAAGGCAAAAAAGTTAAGGTATTCTTTGATTCGTATGGATTTTTTTCTTTCGTAATGATCGTCAATGGCTTGGGGTGATTCAAGAACAGTGGACAAAACGATCCTTGCGACTTTCCTTTGCGAAATCCCAGCCTAATGGTTGGCGGTTTTTGATGGTTTGGTCTACGGTCACGGTTACAGGTTAACGGGGCGTCAGTGGAAATGTCAGCCGCAGTCACCTTTCGTCCGCAGAACGAAACTGCTGAAGGCTGAAGACGCTGCAGCATCGTAATGGCCGCCTTATGCTGGGTGGCGTAGAATGCATAAATGAGCTGCGGTGAAGCAAATGACGAACCACACTACAAGCAGCAGCATGTTTCTGGGGAACTGACGGCAAAACATAGGGCATTGCGCCGACGGCTGTAACCGGCTGAAGCCCAATCGGTTGTCGAACTGGCGTCGGGGAAACCGTTGGGAAAACCGTGCGCAACCAGGATTCGGGACGTCCTGGGATCCGCTAGTTCGGGGCCATGGTGCTGTGGTAATTTCATTTGCACTTTCCGCCCTTCGCTTTGAGACCCTTTCGCTGGGAGCGAGGTCCACCGACAACAGTCATAACGACGACGGGTCGGTCGGTCGTCGCAGTACATAGCAAACATTGGGATTTATTCAATTTCTAAAATTCATTATTCATACGGTGGCAAAGTTTGAATTAAGCAATTTATATTATTATTCAATTTGTTATTTATTACCACACAGCCTGCGACGCGCCAGTGTCGCGTATGGCGTTCTTGGCGTTGCTGGGTGGGTTACACTCCTTTATTACCGCATATTCGCTGGTTGGCGTCGTAACCTTCTGCTGGGTGGGCACCCTGCTAGAACCCGCCCGAACCCGTGTTTCCCCCGTTGCTTAGCTCGCTGGCCATCGGAAGGCTCATCACTCGCTCATACTCACTAACTTTATGTCTTTTCATTTCGCTCCTTTCTCGGCTCCAGGTGGCGTGGGTACGCGTCGACACGCAAACCATACTCTCCATCCACCACAACGTGATAACGCAGAACCCACGAATTAGCCTCACCTACAACGACCACCGGTCCTGGTATCTGCACATCCGAGAGGTGGAGGAAAGCGACCGCGGCTGGTACATGTGCCAGGTCAACACCGATCCCATGAGATCGCGCAAAGGATACTTGCAGGTCGTGGGTAAGTCTTGCTCAGCTCATTACTGCCCGCTGGACGTATGTCATTTTATGGTGGCGCCTCTGCATGCGCTCTTTCAATTACCGCCGGTTGATGGTGGTCAATTATTGACCACTTTTTTGTGTTTAATCGTACCATAATCCTTCAGAATGGATAATTGAAAATTAAATATGGCCACGAGGGCTCTTAAATAATTAACGAAATATAAAATGGCGTACGTAAGTAGTACGAGGGAAAAAATGCTCATTGTCGATTGCCAACCACATCATCATTTGCATACGTTACACGAACGCATTGCTTCGACCAACATCCAAACGGTGTGTTGTTCATTTTCCGTGCCAATATATCCGGATCTTATTATTATGGTCTTTATTTCGTTTTTCAAGTTATTTTCACAACACAATCTAGATTTGTTGGAACAGCGAAAATGATTATTATGAAAAATCAATAAACAGCGTAAAAAGGTCAAACTGTTCAACGTGCAAAGTGAGAGAATGTATAACATTTACTTACCGTCTTTTCTATTAGGTAAATAGAAAATTCCGGCGTAAATTCAAACAAAATGAAATCATTAGATTGACACAGAACTAACACATGTCTAAACTATTTCGATACATTTTGGAAGTTGTTTCCGAGATCCAATTTTTTCTGATTTTGAAATGACTGAGGAAAATAATCTTTAACCTTTTCTACACCAAAAGCAAATATAGAGCTTTCTTTCTCACGTATCTTTACAAGCTCAAACATGTTTAAATTGCACAACTTAAGATAAAAAAGATAGGAAAAGTAAGAAACGCGGTTTTTATTCGAATCCATCGTGACGGTTCTTTCACAGGCATTCCGTAAACGAAATTTCCTAAATTCCTACGCACATTCCTGCTACGAAAACATTAAAATGGGGGACCTTCATGAGCCAATTAAATCAATTAGTACTCAATTGGCAGATATCAAATTTCTGGACTGTTGGTACTTATGTTTTTGTTGCAAACAAGATGGGCTCTTTCCGTGGGTCGTAGGTTGCTGTTTATGTTTATCCAGTTTGCATGAAACAAGTTCCTTGGAAACGCAACTGAAGATGAGTATCACGAGCCAGCATCTCATTAGGATCGTTTATTAGCCGCTGGTTCGTCCAGTGTCCAGGCGCGATAAAATCTATTGTCCTTAGTGTTGTGCACATTCCCCAATTATCCTAATCACCTTGAATATAAATTTGAGCCATTTGGTTTGAACGGCTGAAGCAATTTTCTCCGCTATTGCCTCAGGGTGTTTGTATATGCACAAAATGCATTCATCACCAGGCTATCGTTCGCATCGGTAAGCCTTTTTCGACAAACGTTAAACCCGAACCAAACACGGCACGGGTACCCGTGCGTGTTGGTGTGACAGCTTTTGATAAATTATCCCTTAAAAACATGACACCTAGCTGCACCGGCCAGCATCAAACATCGTGCGTTGACAATAAAAACAAACATCAGCCACGGATTAGCCGCTGACAAGTGTGTTGATCGCTTTTCGTTCCGCGCGTTTATCGGAAAACTCGCCGAAAAGTCTCGCTGGCGCGGAAACCGCCGGGCTGGCGGGGCTGGTGTGGACTGGATATCAAAAGCATCCCCACCAGCTATTATCCTGCAGCTGGCCAAACATGAGGTGCCAGTGCGAGTGGACGATTAACAACAACGGCCAACGCTTATTTGTTTATCCTCGCAGCACTCACAGCCCTCGGCGCTTGGAGCAAGCTTTACGTGAACGTTTAATGTCGAGCTCTTGGACAGGCTGTCAGGAAGGTGTTTTTTTTTGGGTTCCTCGGTCAATAGGGTAGAAATATCGAATTTCAATAATTTCATCACCCCGATCAAATGGCCCAGGCACCCAGGCCAGGCTCCGGTTCGCCATTTGTTTGTGAGCCGCGCGCAGATAATGGCCGCGCTGGTGCGATTTTAATGCTGCTTCCTGACCGACCTCTGTAGGACTATTGAACCGGCTTCGTTCCTGTCAGCTCGTCCTCGTCGATGGTGCTTTTGTTGTAGTGGAATTTCGGAAAAATCGTTTTCGGAACCACTCAATATGTCAGTTTTATGTTGCCTTTTGGGGGCCATTGCCGGCGGGTTCCTATCGTGGGCCACATTCCTGACCCCCGGAATTGCCCAGAAAGCGGGACAATCGAAACGACCCCTTCCGGGGTGTTTTTTCCTTTAACTGCTAGTGAAAGATGAATGCTGCCCGGATTCGAAACGGATATTCGATATGCGAATGTTCATTGTATTGATTAATGCTTGATCTCATGAATTTATTCTTCATTTTTCTTTAGTTTTTCTTCCCCTTTTTTATAATAGTTTCTCTCTCTTTCTCTCTCTTTTATAGTTCCTCCGGCAATCGTTGAATCGATGACCAGCAACGATATGGTCGTACGGGAAGGGACGAACGTGACGCTTAACTGCAAGGCCAAAGGCTTCCCGGAGCCATACGTGATGTGGCGCCGAGAGGACGGGGACGAGATGGCGATCGGTGGAGAAAATGGTAAACGAAGTGTTTTAATTTCATTTCGAGATGTTAAATTTAAATCACATATTTCGGCATTTGATTCCGATATTCCTTTGCTATCTCTTTTGTGCTGTTCAGTGAACGTTGTTGACGGGGAGATACTACACATCACAAAGGTCAGCAGACTCCATATGGCGGCATACTTATGCGTGGCCTCGAACGGTGTTCCGCCATCGATTAGCAAACGAGTGCAGCTAAGGGTACAATGTAAGTGAAGTTCAAAAATATTTAATTTAAAATAAGTTCAAATCTTTTTTAAAATGAAAAATCTGAAGCAAGAACAGGAATTGTGGTGACACATCCATCGTTTAATTTAAACTCCTTTGCATTAGTCATATTACAAAATATAAGGTTGGCTAAAAAGAAATCGACGTTTTTTGGGTGAATTTCAAAACTATATTTAACAGGTTTCCAATGGTCCGATTTGCGTCAAATATGCACCATTTTGTTGGAAAATTTGTTGTCTTTTCAAAGGTAGGCTTATAATGTCTCTCTTGTAAAAGGATTAGTAATTATTGGCAAAAAACTCGAGAAATCCATTTTCTTAATCCTTTTTTGATCTCAGTTTTTCATCACTCAGGAAATTTTGCAATGCACGAAAAAGGTGTCAATCGCTTAGTGCAAGGTCCGGACTATACGGTGGATGCATTATAACATCCTAAACAAACTCCCGGACTTTCTGGTGAGTCACTAAAGACGTGCGTGACATTTAGTTTTTCTGATGGAACACAAAACCTCTTCTGTTGGCCGATTCTGGTCGTTTCTGGTCAATTGTTAACTTCAAACCGTGCAGTTGTTGGTAGTAGAGATCTGAATTTATTGTTCAGCCACACGGAAGCGACTCATAATAAACGATTCCTTTCAAGTCCCACCATATACCCAGTAGAACCTTCCTATCCGTTATTTCTGGTTTGGCCACAGGTTATGCTGCTTCAACACGCTTAGACCACGACCGATTTCACACAATATTATCGTAAGTGACCCATTTCTCATCCCCAGTACCCATCCGTTTAAGAAATGGTTCGATTTCGTTCCGTTGGGACAAAACTGTGCAGATGGCCATCATGTTTTTTTATGTAAATAGGGTGGCGTCCAAACAACGAGCTTCTTTGTGAATCCAGCTTTGCGCAAATGGCTTTAAGCTGTTCGATGATTGATCTTTAGCTGCTGGCCGATGTTCTGATTACTAACATTCCGATCTACTTTGATTATTTCTGTGATTTTATCGACATTTTCGATGACGTGTCTGCCTAGGCTTTAACATCAAAAATAACTGACACGGGTCGACGGAACCAAAATTTCACCCAGCTAGCTGTTAGAGTATCGGTACCATGAATACCATGCAAAATTTCAGTGGTCTAGCTTGAGTTTTCGCCTTTATCGGACAAAAATTGTAAAATATACCGAATTTTCTCTGCGTTGACCTCCATTGTTAACACCCTGTAACTCACAAACCAATAGAACAAACAAAAAACAATGAAAGCATATTTTGAAGTGTAAAGAATCAGCTTTAAAACGAGCCTAAACTTGAAACTGTACGATCGATACTTCACGAGATATCGTTCACTAAAGGCATTTATCGTGAAAAACGTCGATTTCTTTTTAGCCAACCTGATATAAAAGTGCTCTAGACAAAGGACAAACGCTACTGTTAAAGCGTTTGGCCGATTCAATTACAATTATTTGGAGGTAGAATTGATTTTTCAACATCTCAGGCCCACCCGAACTCATTTTGTAACTTTGTGTGTTTTAAGATTTTTCATATTTTTGTAGCCTATCCATCCCAATCAGTTCCAATGTCAATTCTAATTGACTTTCTCAAATGACCAAACTTCAACAAATGCATCAGGAACATCCATCTACTGAATCTACTTCTACACTCAGTCGCCGTATCGATCATTTGATCAACTCACAATTTGTTGTCTTCTATGCGCAGTTCCGCCAATGCTGTCCATACCGAATCAGCTGGAGGGCGCGTACGTCGGCCAGGACGTTGTGCTCGAATGCCACACGGAGGCGTATCCAGCATCCATCAATTATTGGACGACAGAACGGGGCGATATGATAATATCAGGTGAGTAACGATTTCAGCCTCCCTAGAATACCCGGTCTCAACAGCCAGCCGGCATCCGCAACCTACGCGTAGATCCGGGCGATTTGAAGTTGGGCAAAATCAACAACACAGCAGCAAAAACACGAACAGCAAGGGATCAGGGTTAATAAAGTAGTCCAGCAGGTGACGTGAAGGCTGTGTGTACCAAGGATTCATTAAACTATTGACTCGGGGCTTAATTCAGACACCTTCGGGGTGGCCAACCGTTCGGTCCGCAAACTTCCCCATTTAACACCAATCAACCGGCAATCAATAAAACTTAAGTCAATTTGGAGCATTAGTTTCGGCCCACCGGATTCGGGTGAGGAGCAAAGTAAACCCGGCTTCGGCATCGGTTGTTTTAGGACGTCGTCCGAGGCAAAGATCAATCCAACTACCGCGCTATCGACCTCCAGGAAAAGAAAAAAAAACTGAAATGGATTCCCGGCGTAGCTACTTGGTGATGTTGACCGCTAGTGAATAAATAAAATCGTCACCGCACGGCAATCGAGGCAAGAACTTGAAAGGTGCGCCAGAAGCACACGCAACGGACGCACACGTACCGGGGGGCGGGGGGTGGGTTTCACACATACGGGCCCGGGGTGGGTTAAATCATCGGGCCCCAAACCGGTGACCTGCGTTGATGTTGTCGGTCGGCGGGGTTGGTGGGCCGGTTTTCGGCAAGGGTTTCTTTTTGCTCGATGCCAGTCCAAACGCTAAAAACGAAGTCAAATCCAATCAAGAAGGACATCGAAATAAATTATCCGCCCATCCGCCTTTGAAGTCTGGTCTCCACGGGGCCACAGGGTGGCACAAGGACGGAAAACCCATCACGGGGCTGTCAGATCCGAATCGGATGTGGTTTCTCCCGAAGAAACCGGGCCGGGCCACATCACTCCGTTAATTGAATTGAGACTAAGTGATAGGGATACTTGAGGACTTTTTGGACGCCCGCCCGCCCGGTTTGGGGCTTGGGGTCCCCCATCGCAAGCACGTATGGCCGTCAACGGTGTCGATACGTGTCCTTTTTCCACCTCACCGCCTGCTGCTGCAGTACCGGGCTCTACATTCGCTCTAAACGGCAGCGCTTGGCCCTGCCAAGTGGCATTAATTGCCAATTTTGCGGAAGATACGACTGCGACTGGTTCGTACGGTCTCGTCTATTGATTGACACATAATACGGGCAAAACCGATTGGTGAGGCAGGTGAGGTGGTGTGTGTACTTTTCTTCGCACCGACACCAAGATCGAACTATTTATAACGATTTGGTGTGAATTTTATCCGTTTTTTATTTTGTTTGGTTGATACATGATCCATTTGATGAAAATTCGGGACTTCTTTCGGACTACTTTTGAAGCTTACGTTGAAGCTGGTTTTACTAGATGACAACGATCAAAATCTGCCTGACTTTTGCTGTAATTATACAGACCACGAAAACTGTAATCAATTAAAAGGCCGAAAGCGTATCTACTTTTTAATGGCATGGAACTCTATAAATTAACAAAAAACCCCAGGCGGGCCCTTTAAAGCGTCCGCAGCATTGAAAAGCAGCTATAGAAGAGCGCTGCAAAATATCCTGCCCAGACCTATCGGGCCATGTCAATCCGTCCGAACGCTTCACCAAACCAAACAGGATATAAAAAGATTCCTATCGAGCGGAAGTACGGCCAGAGTGTGTGCAGTGGCTCACTTCCGGCCAGGAAATGAAGCTATTTAGAGGGCCATTCTGGCGAACAAAGATAAACCATAAGCACACACGGCTTGACTCTCACACACACAATCAAACACTCCGATAAGGAGAGATAAATCTGGGCGATAAAGGGAGAAGACTTCACACATTACCCTGTTAAATATCGGTATCTTTCATCTGCCCGACATCAGAGCCGTTTCAACGCGAATGGGGGGCGCGAATCGTCCCACACGCACCACTTGGCCAGCGCCCAGACTTGGGCTGGTGTGATTGCAAGTTCAACGGTATGTTTATGCTAGCCACCCTCCACCAGGGGCGGCCATGTGTTGCACCCTTTGTCGCGAGCCCCGGCTAGATCGGATATCCTGCAATAGACGTCGGGCTTCGTCCGGCTTCCTACGTCCTATGAGGCAAGCGAGTTGCCTTTTCGGTCGAATTTGTCCATCCATAGGCATTCATGGAGCGGACGAACGGAGCGTCGCCATAAGGGTAGCATAAGGGAAAACATGTTGCTATTCATACACGGCCCTTGTCCTTCTCTATCGTCATATTTTCATCGCCCGCCCTTCGTCCGGCAGCGCTGATGGGTGGGCGCTTTTCGGACAAAAGTTTTCCCCGACATTCGCCCGATTGATGTGTCGCTGGCCGTTGCTTCCTGTAATGTGAGTACCGTTCACGGAACTGGCTGGCTGGCAGTTTTGCGAAACGAACGACGTACGATAACGTACACCGTACCGTGATTCGGCCAACCGACCGACCAACGTCGAAGGACTGCCGTCGTCAACGTTGACTTTCTGTCGAGCGTCCACGGCATGATGGCCACATGGATAACAGGAGGTACGTGGCAATGTGACCATGATGTGCGAATAAGCGACCCCATCGATGGACGATAAACACAAGACTGGCAGAAAAAAAACGGATGATCTCTTGCAGCCGACGGCAAACATGGCCACAAATGGATTCCAGTTGCAGGCTAG
>NW_026453887.1:0-5717 GCF_943734635.1 Anopheles cruzii
TTTTTATGCTGCGTTGCTTTTGAAGAATTAACTTTCCCCGAGCAAACGCGGGTCGTTTTGGGGTTTTCCTTTTCTCGTTTGACTTGTGGTTTTTTTTTCCGTTGGCCATCATGAGAACCCGCTCCATCGTTAGAGCCGGTCCGTTGAGTGCGCGAGGAGCGAAAATTATTCTCGGCAATCATTTTCCCGGGGGTTAAGAAGGGAGATGTACACTGCTTTTCCTAATGATAGAATCACCCGTTTTTTCAGACTGAGGCTAAGATAAAACGCTGAACCGATTTTTCGAAGATGAAGAATCGATTTATTTAGCAAAAGAAATAATATCCATTGTTTGGTTTTGCGAAAAAAAAATTATTTTGACTTGGGGAGCCAAAACACGATAAAACGGCTGTTTCAAAACGATAGACTCACTTGTAAAAGTCGGTCCTAGTCCAGTCCTACTAACACTAGTTGAATTGTCAAGTAACTGAGTTTATTAATCTCAGTAGTCTCGCATATTTCCTGTAGTTTATTGGCCATTTTGATCAAAAATGGGTCGTGGAACTCAATTAGGAGAAGGCGAAAAAGGAAAATTGAAGCGTACCGTAGTGTTGGGAAGTCAAATCATGAAATAGCCTCATTACTGAAACGATCTCCAAAGGTTATCAATAATTACTTGAAAGATCCATCGAAATATGGGACTCGGAAGTCATCTGGCCAATCTGGCCGGCCAAAATTACTTAACCCTCGCGATGAACAAAGAGTAGTTAAAGCTGCGTCTAACACTACGAAAAGTTGTCGGCGTATTAAGAATGAATTCCACATGAATGTTAGCTATGCTACAATCTTGAGAACTCTTAGTTCCCCTGTAAGCATTGCCAGAGAATCAATGAGAAAAATTCCAGCAATGAAGACCCACCACAAAGCAGCAAGATTGCAATTTGCGAACGAGCATATGTCATGGAAAGACGAATGGAATTATGTAAGCTATCGATACATTGAGCTTTCCAATATTTGAGTTTTTTTTTTAATTCAGGTCGTTTGGAGTGACGAAAAGAAATTCAATCTCGATGGGCCTGATGGTTTTTGCCACTACTGGCGAGATTTGAGACGGGAACCTCGCTTTTTTAGAAGACGAAATTATGGCGCAGGTTCCATCATGATATGGGGTGCGTTTAGCAGGCAAGCTAAATGTAATTTAGCAATAGTTCCTTCACGAATGAACAGTGAAGGTTACATAGCCATTCTGGAGAGTAATTTGAAGCCTTACCTGCATCGTTTCTACCACCACCCGCTAATTTTCCAGCAGGATAATGCAACTGTCCATGCAAGTAGAGCAACAAAAGCTTACTTGGAACATTTGGGAGTCAATTTAATGACCTGGCCGGCTGTTTCTCCAGACCTCAACCCTATTGAGAATGTTTGGGGAATTCTAATCCGAGAGATCTATGCGGATGGCAAGCAGTACGAAAAGAAAGTGGCGATTAGAAATGCTTGGCGTTCCCTGTCGATGAACGTGCTAAAGAACCTATCCGAAAGTATGCCAAAAAGGATATTTCAAGTAATAAATCGTAGTGAAGAGGCCACTGATTATTAAAACATCATAATTGTTATTCATTTTTACTGGGTGGCCCTATTTTCTTGAATAATACATAATGAGTCTATCGTTTTGAAACAGCCGTTTTATCGTTTTTTGGCTCCCCAAGTCAAAAGAATTTTTTTTCCGCAAAACCAAACAATGGATATTATTTCTTTTGCTAAATAAATCGATTCTTCATCTCCAAAAAATCGGTTCAGCGTTTTATCTTAGCCTCAGTCTGAAAAAACGGGTGATTCTATCATTAGGAAAAGCAGTGTACTTGAGTTCGCTTGTTCGCTTCCCGCTGTTTCATTTACTCGGAGTCGGAGCTCGCAGTAATCATGCTTTACGTCGTTAAGGATCGTCGGCTTGGGTCAGCGTTCCGGTGGGGCCGTTTCGCTCGCGCCAGAACACACACTGTTGCCACTGGCACTGGCGCAATTCTTTTCCATTCCCCGCGTTTGATGAGCGGAAAAGCAGATGGAAAAAGCTGTTCGGTAGACTCATTGCCACTCTCCGGGGCCGGCGGGGCTGAGTCGGCCTTTGTCTGGATTATGATGGTATGGCCCTCGCAGACGATGCTTCCGCATAACTTATTCACACACATTTAAAGGCGGCCATTCTGTCGGTTCTTTCGGCCTGGTTTCACCTGGCGGCTGGCGCCTGACGTGTTTAGCGCGACAAGGTCTTTCGGGTTTTTTGGTGTCAGTTTGTCGCTTTCGTCTGCCCCTCCTGACAGCCCTCCAGACTCGTCCTTTCTTCGTTCGGCTCGCTTTTGTCCGTGATTGAAGCACACGGAGCGTGTTGGTTGCATGTTTGATTTTCATTAGCGCGGAGCCGGACGACTTTTTTGCGACGGGCGAGCATTCCTATTCTCCCCGGGGTTTGGTTGGGTTGGCAATTGCAAAATAAATAGAAAGAGGCCTCGAATCTCCCGAGCCCCGAATGTTCTGTCACTGCTGATTCGTTCTTGCGTCGTTCGTCGTTAACAGATGATAAAGTTGTACCGAGTGTTGTCGGTGCATGTCCTTGCAGGGTGGGGCTTGATGAGCGCCACGATGTAAATGGAGGCGGAATGAAGAAGTTTTCGTAACGATTCTTTTCTTTTCGTTTCAGATTTTGAATGTCTTTCTACCAACCTAAAGCACCAGATATTAATACCAATTTTGGTAAGCAAAAACATCGTTTTTATCAGCCTGTGGTTCATATCTTTTCTCTGAAATCTTTATTAAAAAAAATTATTATTATTATCGTCAAGTCATTAAAAAGTATTTCCTTTCTCCAGATAATTATCAAACGTTTTGTGGATGCGTTTCAAGTAAATAAAGCTAATTATTCTTTGCAAAGTATACTCTCTCAGTAACGTGATACTTTCTGACTCACTTTTCTTCGCAATATTTTTGAAAAGGAAAACCCTTGGAACGTTGCTACGCCTACGAAGGCCAGTAACAAACACAAACGAACCCGCCGGACCCGAAACCGGAGATGCATAAAGAGGTTTGGTGACGAAAACTGTGGGAAAAGTCTCATTAAACAGTTTGCAAAACCGGAAAACATTGCCCCATTATGGCGGTGTCTATCTATCCACCTTCTTTGGGACCGCCGCGGCTGGTGCGGGTCGCGGTTCATAACTCATGAAAGCCCAAAAAGTGAAGGCCACTCGACCGGGAAGGCGTCTCCGGGAAGGTTCCCGGGACGTCCGTTCCGGGCTATCGATCCAGCCGCCCGGGGCCTAACGAATGGAGACGAAGGACTCGTCACCCGTTTCCGTCACACTTACACAGAGAAGATGAATAATTTACATGAAATCATCATCTTTATCGCAGCGCTCTCTGCGGGGTCGACAAAGGGCTTGAAATATGGAGATCGATAACCCCCAACCTCCATTCCGATTCGTCCTCGGCTCGGCTCCACCTTCGGTCCACTCCTTGTGACAATGCACTTTTCCTTAAATTCCGTACGCTCCGGATCGAAAAGAAAGCCAGAACCACCCCCGGACGTCTTCGCTGGAGAGCGAAGAAATTCCGCTCATTTCATAATTCACGCACACCCCGAACCGATGGCGGGGTCGATTGCGCTCAAATTGCTTTGCTGCCCCACGGTACCGCATTCCTTTACATGCCTTTGTGCCGTGCCACCAATTTATTCCTGATCATGACGAATGGCGAACTCATCGGACCCCGGGTCGGGGTTACAACTTCCGGTACAACGCGAAGCAGCCAGGACAGGCACTCGGAGTTTTGCCCCACTGCAAAAGCGGAAATGGAAGTAAAATTGAAACCCCATACCGGTCGAGAACTAGAACAACAGCGAGCGAGCCAGGACCAGGGTCCCTTGGTAATAAACAAAGCGAAAAACGAAATGTTAGCCAAAGGCCACCACAGGAAGCCCACACTTTGTGTGACTTTCGTGACAATATGCTGTTTCGGTGGCCGCAAACGGTGGCCGATCTGTTGCAGGAGATTTGGCAACGAAACTTTTTCCAACCAACCTTTGGCCGGCTGGCGGGTGATTTTCCATTTCCTTTGGCAGCGCAGTTCGAAATGAGGTCGTCCCCGCCTTCGGAGAGGGTTCGGTTCGGACCACAACGCGCGCCAACTGATTTGAGTTCATTTTCTCCCCTTTTTATGGTCTCTCTCTGTCTCTCTCTCTCTGTCTCTCTCTCGCTCGCTCGCCGTCGGGCAGCATGTCGCATGTTGGCGGTCATTACCGGTCCCTTCCGTTTTACCGTTTCGGCCCAAGGAGCAGTAGCTGATGTGGTGGTGTTCGACCGTTTGACGGGACCACTATCAGATAATGGCCCGGTGATGGCGTACACCGTTTTTCGTTCGCTAGTTTGTTGCTCACCACGAACCTGGTTCAGGCTACTCCGGGCATCGAAACGAAAAAGAACCTCTTATCGGTGATCGGAAGGCTAGGGTAGTTTTGTTGAAGTTGCAGCAGAAAGCGTAGCTTGTGTCGATCATGGATTACGGAGTGAATTGGAAGAGGACACCAGCATTGCGACGATTGGAACCTCCACTCGGTACCTAATAATAGTAATACGTGTCAATGTTCTGAAATATTTCCGTCCACTTTGCTAACGATTCAACTTGAAATTGGTGTCCTTTTAATGATTAATTCTGAACCTAGAGCTCGCAAGGAGTAAGTATCCTAATCTTGGAATTGGCTTTCGATGCATTTTAACTGCATCCATTTCTCAATTAGTAATGCACGTCGTAACTTGCTCAATAACACCGCCGGAGGGAGTTCCCGTCCAATCCAATTTAAAACCGAACCCTACCCTTTCGAAGGACCCCTTTGCTATCTCGGGCACCACACAAACAAAACTCGCAGTCAAAGTGTGTGGGCTTCGTTCGCTCGCTCCGTCTTGCACCGCACACACACACACAGTAAAGTGCACAACAAACGGAGCAATGACACGACACGATCTTGATGGCATCATGTAGCTTCCCGTGTAGCTGGCCCCCACCCTGGGCGGGGTTGTTCAACCGGGGTAAATGTTGCTCCTTCTGGGATGCAGTTTCCCGCTGTTGCCTTGCGCTTCGGTTATTGTAACGCCATTCGGCTGTCAGTCCGTCGCGTGCACAACGGTTGGGTGCTCTGTTAGCTTAGCAGGACAGGCGGACGTAAGCAAACACCTCAACCGGAGCAAAGATCAGAACTGCAACGCGAAGGGAGTCCTATCGAGGACGCACGGTGCATGTAAAACGGCAGGCAAACGTTAGTCCGCTCTCACGATCTGTGTGTGTGTATTGGAAGTAGGTTAATGTTGGAAAACAACATCCTTAACAATAACATCGATTGTCACTGTAGCTGCAGAAACCCGTGCTGTGGATTTGGTGGTTCTTGTGATTCAATGTCGAAGTCGAAAGCAAATAAATGCTCTCTTCGAAGTTCCTTCTTCGTGGAAAACACCGAAACAACAGTTTGCTTCCCGAAGGGCTGCCCGTTCCGGACGTTGACTTCTTAAAAATGAAATCCAATCAACTCGGATTTTTAAGCCTGAAGGGAGCGGCAAAGAATGGAGCGAAAGAGAGCTTTAAATGCTCAATCTTGCACACCATTTCAAGTCCCTGAAACCCCTGTCCCGAAAGCAGCTGTGACAGGCGACCAAAACTCCTGCGCCGAGTCAGCTAGAAATCGAATCGGGGCTGCT
>NW_026453887.1:6217-29734 GCF_943734635.1 Anopheles cruzii
TTTTTATGCTGCGTTGCTTTTGAAGAATTAACTTTCCCCGAGCAAACTCGGGTCGTTTTGGGGTTTTCCTTTTCTCGTTTGACTTGTGGTTTTTTTTTTCGTTGGCCATCATGAGAACCCGCTCCATCGTTAGAGCCGCGCGAGGAGCGAAAATTATTCTCGGCAATCATTTTCCCGGGGGTTAAGAAGGGCGCACAGTCTCAGGGAGAAGTACTTGAGTTCGCTTGTTCGCTTCCCGCGGTTTCATTTACTCGGAGTCGGAGCTCGCAGTAATCATGCTTTACGCCGTTAAGGACCGCCGGCTTGGGTCAGCGTTCCGGTGGGGCCGTTTCGCTCGCGCCAGAACACACACTGTTGCCATTGGCACTGGGACTGGCGCAATTCTTTTCCATTCCCCGCGTTTGATGAGCGGAAAAGCAGATGGAAAAAGCTGTTCGGTAGACTCATTGCCACTCTCCGGGGCCGACGGGGCTGAGTCGGCCTTTGTCTGGATTATGATGGTATGGCCCTAGCAGACGATGCTTCCGCATAACTTATTCACACACATTTAAAGGCGGCCATTCTGTCGGTTCTTTCGGCCTGGTTTCACCTGGCGGCTGGCGCCTGACGTGTTTAGCGCGACAAGGTCTTTCGGGTTTTTTGGTGTCAGTTTGTCGCTTTCGTGTCGTCTGTCCCTCCGGGCAGCCCTCCAGACTCCAGACTCGTCCTTTCTTCGTTCGGCTCGCTTTTGTCCGTGATTGAAGCACACGGAGCGTGTTGGTTGCATGTTTGATTTTCATTAGCGCGGAGCCGGACGACTTTTTTGCGACGGGCGAGCATTCGTTTTCTTCCCCGGGGTTGGCAATTGCAAAATAAATAGAAAGCGGCCCCGAATCTCCCGAGCCCCGAATGTTCTGTCACTGCTGATTCGTTCTTGCGTCGTTCGTCGTTAACAGATGATAAAGTTGTACCGAGTGTTGTCGGTGCATGTCCTTGCAGGGTGGGGCTTGATGAGCGCCACGATGTAAATGGAGGCGGAATGACGAAGTTTTCGTAACGATTCTTTTCTTTTCGTTTCAGATTTTGAATGTCTTTCTACCAACCTAAAGCACCAGACCAATTTTGGTAAGCAAAAACATCGTTTTTATCAGCCTGTGGTTCATATTTTTTCTCTGAAATCTTTATTAAAAAAAATTGTTATTATTATCGTCAAGTTATTAAAAAGTATCTGCTTTCGCAAGACAATTATCGAACGTTTTGTGGATGCGTTTCAAGTAAATAAAGCTAATTATTCTTTGCAAAGTATACTCTCTCAGTAACGTGATACTTTCCGAGTCGCTTTTCTTCGTAATATTTTTGAAAAGGAAAACCCTTGGAACGTTGCTTCGCCTACGAAGGCCAGTAACAAACCCAAACGAACCCGCCGGACCCGAAACCTGAGATGCATAAAGGGGTTTGGTGACGAAAACTGTGGGAAAAGTCTCATTAAACAGTTTGCAAAACCGGAAAACATTGCCCCATTATGGCGGTGTCTATCTATCCACCTTCTTTGGGGCCGCCGCGGCTGGTCCGGGTCGCGGTTCATAACTTATGAAAGCCCAAAAAAGTGAAGGCCACTCGACCGGGAAGGCGTCTCCGGGAAGGTTCCCGGGACGTCCGTTCCGGGCTATCGATCCAGCCGCCCGGGGCCTAACGAATGAAGACGAAGGACTCGTCACCCGTTTCCGTCACACTTACACAGAGAAGATGAATAATTTACATGAAATCATCATCTTTATCGCAGCGCTCTCTGCGGGGTCGACAAAGGGCTTGAAATATGGAGATCGATAACCCCCAACCACCATTCCGATTCGTCCTCGGCTCGGCTCCACCTTCGGTTCACTCCTTGTGACAATGCACTTTTCCTTAAATTCCGTACGCTCCGGATCGAAAAGAAAGCCAGAGCCGTCCCCGGACATCTTCGCTGGAGGGCGAAGAAATTCCGCTCATTTCATAATTCACGCACACCCCGAACCGATGGCGGGGTCGATTGCGCTCAAATTGCTTTGCTGCCCCACGGTACCGCATTCCTTTACACGCCTTTGTGCCGTGCCGCCAATTTATTCCTGATCATGACGAATGGCGAACTCATCGGACCCCGGGTCGGGGTTATCACTTCCGGTACAACGCGAAGCAGCCAGGACAGGCACTCGGAGTTTTGCCCCACTGCAAAAGCGGAAATGGAAGTAAAATTGAAACCCCATACGAAGCCGTCGAGAACTAGAACAACAGCGAGCGAGCCAGGACCAGGGTCCCTTGGTAATAAACAAAGCGAAAAACGAAATGTTAGCCAAAGGCCACCACAGGAAACCCACACTTTATGTGACTTTCGTGACAATATGCTGTTTCGGTGGCCGCAAACGGTGGCCGATCTGTTGCAGGAGATTTGGCAACGAAACTTTTTCCAACCAATGGCGGGTGATTTTCCATTTCCTTTGGCAGCGCAGTTCAAAATGAGGTCGCCCGCCTTCGGAGAGGGTTCGGTTCGGACCACAACGCGCGCCAACTGATTTGAGTTCATTTTCTCCCCTTTTTATGGTCTCTCTCTCTCTGTCTCTCTCGCTCGCTCACCGTCGGGCAACATGTCGCATGTTGGCGGTCATTACCGGTCCCTTCCGTTTTACCGTTTCGGCCCAAGGAGCAGTAGCTGATGTGGTGGCGTTCGACCGTTTGACGGGACCTCTATCAGATAATGGCTCGGTGATGGCGTACACCGTTTTTCGTTCGCTAGTTTGTTGCTCACCACGAACCTAGCTCAGGCTTCTCAGGCAAAACGAAAAAGAACCTCTTATCGGTGATCGGTTAAAACCCGGGCATCGGAAGGCTAGGGTAGTTTTGTTGAAGTTGCAACAGAAAGCGTAGCTGGTGTTGATCATGGATTACGGAGTGAATTGGAAGAGGACACCAGCGTTGCGCCGATTGGAACCTCCACTGGGTACCTAATAATAGTAATACGTGTCAAGTGAACTGAAATATTTTCCTCCACTTTCGTAACGATTCAACTCGAAATTGGTGTCCTTTTAATGATTAATTCTGAACCTAGAGCTCCCCAGGTGTCAGTTAAGCGGGCGGCTAATTCGCCGCAAGCTTAACTGTCGGTACGATTGCGCTACCGGCCGCCAGAGCTCGCTCCGCCAACTCTACACCTGCGATCCCGATTCGGCTCTCACGCCCTCTCAACGCGATCGGGTTGAATGTCCTCACCCGATCGGTCTGCGCGCGAGAAATCGTCTCGAGAGAAGCGCCTAAGTGCCAGCAACGAGCGGTCTTTCTGGATTCAACAGCGATCGCGAGAAGTCACGGAATTTTTTAACCGCTTCCGTTCGAGTAAAGTTACCGCTTAATAAAGTGAAAAAGTAACCGAATATAACGCGTTAAAAAACGTGGTGAATATAATTCATTTCGCGAACCCGAAAGAATCCAATATTAAAAAATTCCGAATATTACTATCCGAATTAACAAATTCGGATATTAAAAAATTCCAGTGCTACGGAACCGAAAATTCTGTTCCATCCGAAGTGACAATTCGGAGACATAGGACGAATCTGCCGTTCCGGTTTGGCGGCTTGTGTTTCCCGTCCCGCGAGTGATTGTGGCCGGTCCGAGAAGACGACGCCACCACCGGGGACCGACGACGCCAGCAAAAAACCGCAGCGATCGCAGTGGTCCAAAGGTCACAGCGAAAAAGTGGCCATAGTGAAAAAGACGTTAACGCCATAGTGAAAAAGACAGGACGTTAGCGTAAGGAAGTGATAAGTGATAATAATGGATGCAATTGTGTGCAGCTTGTGCGGACTCGCCGTCGACCACGAGAACGTCACGTGCGAGCAGTGCTCGCGTTCGTTTCACGTGTCGTGCGTCGAGGACGATGAGACAGTTTGGGGGAGCGGGTGGCAGTGTGAGAGCTGCCGAACGGCGCCCACAGCTGCTACACGCTCCGGCGCCATCGCCCGAAGCGACGCGACGCCTGCAGGGCCATCGCGTAGAGAATCGCGCGCCGAGCTGACGACGCCGCGGAGGCACGATGCCCCCTCCGAACGGGAGCGATTAAGTAGTTGGGCGCGACACGCGCCTCCCGCGCAGGAACAACCCGCTCGCCCGGTGGAAAGTGCTGAAAATAGGCAGGACGAGCCCCAAAGCGAGACGGAGAGAAATTTGAGGGCACAAGTTGACGCCATGATGACCATAATGGCGAGGTTCTGTGCCCAGAGCGGCTCGACGCCATTGCGCCAACCTCATCCGAGCTCCACGGCTTACGACCAGCTCGACAGCCACGAGTTAAGTCGCAGCCAAATGTCCGCGCGACACGCCGTCGCACGGGACTTGCCGCTCTTCTCCGGAAAGATTGAGGATTGGCCACTCTTCTTCGATACGTACGAAGAGACAACACGGATATGCGGATTCTCAGCCAGTGAAAATGTACTGCGGCTTAGACGGGCGCTCAGCGGTAGGGCCTTGAAGGCCGTTCAGTGCCGGCTGCGCCGGGCCGAGGACCTGCCGGAGGCCCTGGAAACACTTAAAGAGATGTACGGCCGGCCTGAGTTCCTCATCGACACGCTGCTCGCCCAAGTTCGCCGCACGCCCGCGCCGAGAGAGGACCGGCTCGAGACCCTGGTGGACTTCGCCCTTGAGGTAGAGGAGATCTGCGCGACCGTGCGGAGCCACGACCGGGACCATCGCTTCGACGGCCCAGTGTTACGCGAGCTTGTCGATATGCTGCCGTGGGCACTAAAGATCGACTGGGGCAGGCACTGTCTGACCATCCAGTCTAAGACCCTACAGGAGTTCGGCAGTTTCATGCGAACGCTGAAGAACGCATTGCTGCACGTGGTGAACCCGGTTTCGACGAGCGACGGCAAACGCTCCTCTCGACACGTAAACGTGCACACTACAGAGAACCCGGCTCAGCAGCCCCCGAAGGTAGCTATACCCTGCCCCTGCGACGGAGGATGCGGCACGCTCACGGACTGCTGGAGGTTTTGGCAGATGGACACGCCTCAACGATGGAGCTACGCAATGGCCAACAACCTCTGCAAGTCATGCCTGAGGCCGCACCGTGGAGCGTGTCGCGATACTAAGCAGTGCGGTAGAGACGGATGCGCCGCAAAGCACCATCGCTCACTGCACAACGACCGGGTGAACAGCCCATCTCGTTCGACCGACGACCGACCCAACTCGAACATCCAACCGCCGCAAGAGAACGCTGCCACTGTGCCTCGTGAGCCGCGAAACCAGCCCGAAGTTTCCAATAGCAAGTACGCGAACCACAACCACCATTCGGCAGGCGCACCCGAGGTCCTGCTCCGCTACGTGCCGGTGAAGCTGTACGGACGCGGAAAATGCGTGGAGGTGCTCGCCTGCCTCGACGAAGGGTCCTCGGTCACGCTATTGGAACACAAATTGGTGGCTGAGCTGGGCCTAAGTGGAACCGCGAAGCCGCTCTGCCTGTCCTGGACCGGGGGCCAAACGAGGGACGAGAAGAACTCGGTCGAAATAAACGTCGCGATATCCGGTGTGGGGAGCTCGGTACAGCATCCCCTAGCGGCGGTAAGGACGGTAGAGAGTCTGTCCCTCCCGGTGCAGTCGGTGCGGATATCCGAGCTGGTGGAGCGCTACGAACACTTACGCCGAACCCCGGTGCGTTCGTACGAGTCGACGGCCCCTCAGCTGCTCATCGGGATAGACAATTACCGCCTCTCCTGCCCCTTGAGAACGGTAGAGGGAGCGCCCCACGAACCCGTCGCCACCAGAACGCGTTTAGGCTGGGTAGTGTCCGGAACATGTGGTGCCCGCGGCGACCAGGCGAGTTCGACGCTAGCGAGTCACCATGCCCTGCTGTGCACATGCGAGGACGTCGAACAGCGGGTCAACGAGGCGATGAAAGGGTGCTTCGCCCTAGACGACGCTAGACCGTCACGAGTGCTACGGTCGAGAGCAGACGAACTGGCCCTCGACCAACTGCGAGCACACACCCGCCTCGTGAACGGACGGTACGAGACAGGACTGCTATGGCGCGTTGATGACCCTACATTCCCCCCCAATCGTACCATGGCCCTGCGTCGACTGGACTGCCTGGAAAGGAGAATGTGCCGTGATGAGACGCTACGCGACGCCATGAACCGAGTCATGCACGATTATTTGTCGAAGGGATACATCCGAAAGATATCGAACCCGGAAAAAACCATGGCGCATCCGCGCAAGTGGTACCTCCCCATCTTCCCGGTCTGGAACCCCAACAAGCCAGGGAAGCTGAGAGTCGTGTGGGACGCTGCAGCATGCGTGAACGGTGTCTCGCTGAACTCCAACCTGCTCACCGGACCGGACCTCCTCGTGCCGCTCGCGACGGTCCTGCAAAGATTTCGCGAATACAAGGTCGCCATTGCCGCAGATATAACCGAAATGTTCCACCAGGTGCAAATACGGGAAGCAGATCAGCATAGCCAACGATGTCTATGGAGATGGAGCAGCGACCAACCGACGCCAGACGAGTATGTCATGACGAGGATGACATTCGGTGCCGCGTGTTCACCGAGCTGCGCGCAATATGTGAAAAATATCAACGCCGAAAGGTTTGCGAAACAGTTCCCGCGCGCAGTAAGGGCTATCACGGAGGAGCACTACGTGGACGACATGCTCAGCAGCGTGGAGGACACCACCGAAGCGTTGGGTCTGTGCCGCGACGTCGAGTACGTCCACAGCGAGGGTGGATTCCGCCTCCACAACTGGCTATCGAACTCAACAGAGGTACGTCAGGCCGTCGGTGAAAGTTACGAACATCAAAAACTCATCGGACCCGAACCTGAAGCCTCCACGCAAAAGGTGCTAGGAATGTGGTGGGACACCAGAAGCGACACCTTCTGCTTCAAGCTCCCCAAGCAGATCGAGGCCCTGCTCCACGCAGAGTCCGCACCTACAAAGAGGCAGGTGCTGAGCACCCTGATGACAATCTTCGACCCTCTCGGCATTATCGCCGGATTTCTTTTCTTCCTGAAGGTGCTTCTGCAAGATATCTGGCGAGCAAAAACCGGATGGGACGAAAAAATACCCGATGAGCTTAACGAGAAGTGGAAACAGTGGTTGAAATGCTTACCGCTACTCGGCAAAGTCTCGATTCCCAGGTGCTACCGAACAGCACTGGGAGTACAAGGAACGAAGATCCAGCTCCACGTGTTCGCTGACGCGGGCCGGGACGGATTTGCCTCCGTGGCCTACTTCCGCTTCGAGCAGGCAGGGTGTGTGGAGGTTGCCTTTGTCTGCGGGAAAACTAACGTGGCTCCGCTGAAATACACCTCCGTGCCACGAACCGAGCTGCAGGCGGCTACAGTTGCAACACGCCTCGCCACCGCGATTCAGAGCGCTCATCGAGAAGCGATCACAGAGCGTTTCTTTTGGAGCGACTCTAGGGACGTGCTCTGCTGGATAAACTCCGACCACCGCCGATACAGCACCTTCGTGGCACATCGAGTTGGCGAAATCCTGGAAGCCAGCAGACCCGATGAATGGCACTGGATCCCGACCAAGATGAACGTCGCCGACGAGGCAACCAAGTGGTCGAAACTCGAAAGCCACCTATCTACGAGCAGCTGGTTCAGCGGGCCCGACTTTCTGAAACTACCTGAAAGCGAATGGCCCCGACCAGAGCCAGCGCCCCGCATGACAGAGGAGGAAAAACGAGAAACGATCGCCCTGCACGATAAACGAGAACCACTGTTCAACGCTGAAAACTTCTCTCGTTGGTGGAGGCTGATCCGGGCAGCAGCGTTTGTCCGGCGATTCATCCATAACGCGCAACACAGATCATCACGACGCAGCGGACCGTTTCAGCCCTGTGAGATTAACCAGGCCGAAAGGGACGTCATCGTCGACGGACAACAACAGGCGTTCCCGGCGGAGTACCGCTTGCTCGCGACATCACCCAAGACACCGGGCATGCCGACAAAAAGCGCGCTTCACCAACGCAGCCCGTACCTCGATGACGATGGAATAATCCGTCTCAGAGGCAGGATCGACGCGTGCGCGTATGCCCCCTCTGACGCTAAACGCCCGATAATCCTGCCCAAGACCGGAAGGGTAACCGACCTCGTGGTTGAGCACTACCACCGGAAGTACAAGCACGCCAACCACCAAACGGTAATGAACGAGATCCGGCAGCGTTACGATGTTCCCGCGCTAAGGGCAGCATGCCACCGAGTGAGGAACGATTGCTCCTACTGCAAGGTCCGTAGAGCGATCCCGCAGCCGCCACCGATGGGCGATCTACCCAGCGGCCGCCTCTCCCCGTACTCACGACCTTTCAGCTTCGTCGGTATCGATTTCTTTGGCCCGTATCTCGTAGCGATCGGACGAAGGACAGAAAAACGATGGGGTGTGCTATTTACCTGCATGACGACCCGGGCGGTGCACATAGAGGTAGCCCATGCGTTAACAACCTCCGCGTGTATTCTGGCCATCCGCAACTTCGTCGGTCGACGCGGGACGCCAAACGAGATTTTCTCGGACCACGGGACGAACCTCGTGGGTGCCAATCGGGAACTAAAAGAAGCATGGGATAACGTGAGTAAAGACGCACTCATAGAAGGATCGGGGCTGCCGTACTCAACCTGGCACTTCATACCACCATCGGCACCACACTTCGGCGGCGCGTGGGAGAGACTGGTACAGTCCATAAAGCGGACGCTCGCAGTGATCCAGCTGACGAATCGACCATCGGACGCCGTACTAACAAGCTGGTTGATTGAAGTAGAAAGCATCGTTAACTCCCGCCCGTTGACGGATGTGCCGGTCGACCGCGAGGAGGACGCGCCCTTGACTCCTAACCACTTCCTCTTAGGGTCATCCGCCGGAGTAAAGCCACTCGTACCGCTGGACGATTCACCATCAACCCTTCGGAACTCGTGGAAATCATCACAGAAGCACGCCGACGCCTTCTGGAAGAAGTGGATTTCGACCTACCTACCGACGCTGACCCGACGAACGAAGTGGCACCAACCGGCAAAGCCACTGAAGTCCCGTGGTCCGAGAAAATCTCGTTTGGCGTCCCGCGTCGACCGACGCAGTTACGGATGGCCAGAATACACGCGGAGGTTGTTAACGCATGTGCTACCTCTATGTGCACCGCCCGATTCGTCATGCAGGTGAATAGCACACACCATCGTTTCTCTGTCGATGAACGTGAAGGGCCGCGCTTACGGGGAGAGGCGGCCACCTGGTAGATCGCCCATCGGTGGCGGCTGTGGGATCGCTCTACGGACCTTGCAGTAAGAGCAGTGATTCCTAAGCCAGTGGTGGCATGCTGCCCTTAGCGCGGGGACGTCATAACGCTGCCGGATCTCGTTCATCACTGTTTGGTGGTTGGCGTGTTTGTATTTTCGGTGGTAGTGGTCCACCACGAGGTCTGTTACCTTGGCGCTCTTCGGCAAAATTATCGGGCGTTTAGAATCAAATGGGGCGTACGCGCACCCGTCGATCCTGCCTCTGAGACGGATTATTCCATCGTCATCGAGGTACGGGCTGCGTTGGTGAAGCGCGCTTTTTGTCGGCATGCCCGGTGTCTTGGGCGATGTCGCGAGCAAGCGGTACTCCGCCGGGAACGCCTGTCGTTGTCCGTCGACGATAACGTCCCTTTCGGCCTGGTCAATCTCGCAGGGCTTAAACGGTCCGTTGCGTCGTGATGATCTGTGCCGCGCGTTATGGATGAATCGCCGGACAAACGCTGCTGCCCGGATCAGCCTCCACCAACGAGAGAAGTTTTCAGCGTTGAACAGTGGTTCTCGTTTATCGTGCAGGGCGATCGTTTCTCGTTTTTCCTCCTCCATCATGCGGGGCACTGGCTCTGGTCGGGGCCATTCGCTCTCAGGTAGTTTCAGAAAGTCAGGCCCGGTGAACCAGCTGCTCGTAGATAGGTGGCCGGAAGTAGGCCACGGAGGCGAATCCGTCCCGGCCGGCGTCAGCGAACACGTGAAGCTGGATCTTTGTTCCTTGCACTCTCAGTGCTATTCGATAGCACCTGGGAATCGAGACCTTGTCGAGTTGTGGTAAGCAGTACAACCACTGTTTCCGCTTTTCGTTAAGCTCATCGGGTATTTTTTCGTCCAACCCGGTTTTTGCTCGCCAGATATCTTGGAGGAGCACTCTAAAGAAAAAAAAAATCCGGCGACGAGCGGGTCGAAGATGGTCATCAGGGTGCTCAACACCTGTCTCTTTGTGGGTGCGGACTCTGCGTGGAGCAGGGCCTCGATCTGCTTGCGGAGCTTGAAGCAGAAGGCATCGCTTCTGGTGTCCCACCACATTCTTAGCACCTTTTGTGTGGAGGCTTCAGGTTCGGGTCCGATGAGCTTTTGATGTTCGTAACTTTCACCGACGACCTGACGTACCTCTGTTGAGTTCGATAGCCAGTTGTGGAGGCGGAATCCACCCTCGCTGTGGACGTACTCGACGTCGCGGCACAGACCCAACGCTTCGGTGGTGTCCTCCACACTGCTGAGCATGTCGTCCACGTAGTGCTCCTCCGTGATAGCCCTCACTGCACGCGGGAACTGCTTCGCGAACCTTTCGGCGTTGATATTTTTCACATATTGCGCGCAGCTCGGTGAACACGCGGCACCGAATGTCATCCTCGTCATGACATACTCGTCTGGCGTCGGTTGGTCGCTGCTCCATCTCCATAGACATCGTTGGCTGTGCTGATTTGCTTCCCGTATTTGCACCTGGTGGAACATTTCGGTTATATCTGCGGCAATGGCGACCTTGTATTCGCGAAATCTTTGCAGGACCGTCGCGAGCGGCACGAGGAGGTCCGGTCCGGTGAGCAGGTTGGAGTTCAGCGAGACACCGTTGACGCATGCCGCAGCGTCCCACACCCCCTCCCGCAGCGTCCCACCTCAGCTTCCCTGGCTTGTTGGGGTTCCAGACCGGGCAAATGGGATGGTACCACTTGCGCGGATGCCCCATTGTTTTCTTCGGGTTTGATATCTTTCGGATGTATCCCTTCGACAGATAATCGTGCATGACTTGGTTCATGGTGTCGCGTAGCGTCTCATCACGGCACATTCTCCTTTCAAGGCAGTCCAGTCGACGCAGGGGCATGGTTCGATTGGGGGGGGGAGTGTTGGGTCGTCAACGCGCCATAGCAGTCCTGTCTCGTACCGTCCGTTCACGAGGCGGGTGTGTTCGCGCAGTTGGTCAAGGGCCAGTTCGTCCGCTCTCGACCGTAGCACTCGTGACGGTCTAGCGTCGTCTAGCGCGAAGCACCTTTCGTCGCCTCGTTGACCCGCTGTTCGACGTCATGGCATGTGCACAGCAGGGCATGGTGACTCGCTAGCGTCGAACTCACCTTGTCGCCGCGGGCACCACATACTCCGGACACTACCCAGCCTAAACGCGTTCTGGTGGCGACGGGTTCGTGGGGCGCTCCTTCTACCGTCCTCAAGGGGCATGAGAGGCGGTAATTGTCTATCCCGATGAGCAGCTGAGGGGCCGTCGACTCGTACGAGCGAACCGGGGTTCGGCGTAAGTGCTCGTATCGCTCCACCAGCTCGGGTATCCTCACCGACTGCACCGGAAAGGACAGATTCTCTACCGCCCTTACCGACGATAGCGGATGCTGTACCGAGCTCCCCACACCGGATATCACGACGTTTATTTCGACTGAGTTTTTCTCGTCCCTCGTTTGGCCCCCGGTCCAGAACAGGCAAAGCGGCTTCGCGGTTCCCTTTAAGCCTAGCTCGGCCACCAATTCATGTTCCATTAGCGTGACCGAGGAGCATTCGTCGAGACACGCGAGCGTTTGCACGCATTTCCCGCGGCCGTACAGCTTCACCGGCACTTAGCGGAGCAGGACCTCGGGTACGCCTGCCGAATGGTGGTTTGCGTATTCACTGCTCGGACCCTCGGGGTGGTTTCGTGGTTCACGGGGCGCAGTGGCAGTGCTCTCTTTCGGCGGTCTGTTGCTCGAATTAGGTGGGTTGTCGGTCGAACGGGATGGGCTGTTCACCCGGTCGTTATGCAGTGAGCGATGACGCTTTGCAGCGCATCCGTCTCTTCCGTACTGCTTAGTATCGCGACACGCTCCACGGTGAGGCCTCAGGCATGACTTGCAGAGGTTGTTGGCCATTGCGTAGCTCCATCGTAGTTGGGCTGTGTCCATCTGCCAAAACCTCCAGCAGTTAGTGAGCGTGCCGCATCCTCCGTCGCAGGGGCAGGGTATGGCTGGCTTCGGGGGCTGCTGAACGCGGGTTCGCTGTAGTGTGTACGTTTACGTGTCGAGAGGAGCGTTTTCCATCGCTTGTCGAAGCCGAGGTCACAACATGCAGCAAGGCATTCTTCAGCGTTCGCATGAAACTGCCGAACTCCTGCAGGGTCTTGGACTTGATGGTCAGGCAGTGCCTGCCCCAGTCGATTTTTATCGCCCACGGCAGCAGATCGACGAGCTCGCGTAGAACTGGGGCGTCGTAACTGTCGTGGCTCCGCACGGTCGCTCAGATCTCCTCCACGGCAAGGGCGAAGTCCACCAGGGTCTCAAGCCGATCCTCTCTCGGCACGGGCGTGCGACGAACTTGGGCGAGCAGGGTGTCGACGAGGAACTCGGGCCGGCCTCGGTTCTCGGCCCGGCGGAGCCGGCACTGAACGGCCTTCAGGGCCCTGCCACTGAGCGCCTGTCTAAGCCGCAATACGTTCTCATTAGCCGAAAATCCGCATAACCGGGTTGTCTCTTCGTATGTGTCGAAGAAGAGTGGCCAATCCTCAATTTTTCCGGAGAAGGGCGGCAGCTCCCGTGTAACAGCATGTCGCGCGGACATCTGGCTGCGGCTTAACTCGTGGCTGTCGAGCTGGTCGTAGGCCGTGAAGCTCGGATGAGGTTGGCGACATGGCGTCGAGCCGCTCGGGGCACAGAACCTCGCCATTATGGTCATCATGGCGTCAACTTGTGCCCTCAAATTCCTCTCCGTCTCGCTTTAGGACTCGTCCTGCCTATTTTCGGCGCCTTCCACCGGGCGAGCGGGTTGTTCGCGCGCGGGAGGCGCGTGTCGCGCCCAACTACATTATCGTTCGGGTTTGGAAGGAGAGCGTGCCTCCGCGGCGTCGTCGGCTCGGCGCGCGATTCTCTACGCGACGGCCCCGCGGGCGTCGCGTCGCTTCGAGCAATGGCGCCGGAGCGTGTAGCAGCTGTGGGGGCCGTTCGGCAACTCTCACACTGCCACTCGCTCCTCCACACTGTCTCATCTTCTTCCACGCACGACATGTGGAACGAGCGTGAGCACTGCTCGCATGTGACGTTCTCGTGGTCGACGGCGAGCCCGCACAAGCTGCACACAACTGCATTCATTCTTACAACACTTCAACTGCACTTCCTTACACTAACGTCCTGAAGTCCTTTTCACTATGGCCACATTTTCACTGTGACCTTTGGACAACTGCGATCGCTGCGGTTTGTTGCTGGCGTCGTCGGTCCCCTCGGTGGTAGCTTCGTCTGCTCAGACCGGCCACAATCACTCGCGGGACGGGAAACACAAGCCGCCAAATCGGAACGGCAGATTCGTCTATGTATTCTCCGAATTTTTCAATTCGGATGGAACGGAATTTTCGGTTCCGTAGCACAAGCAATTTTTTAATGTTAGATTCTTTCGGTCTCGACGCGCGATACTAAGTAGACTTAACACGTTTTATACAACGCGCTTTATTATCAAATTAATGAGCGGATAGATCGCAGATAAATTCACAGCGGCGGGTTAAAAAATTGCGTGTTTCTCACGGTCGCATTCAGAATCTGAAAAGGACCCTCGTTGCTGGCGTCTAGGCGTTTATATCGACGCGTTTCTTCCGCCGAGGCCGATCGGTCGGGTCGCAGGACATTCACCCTGGGCCGATCGTGCGATGTCGCGAAGTGGAGCGAGACCGCTATCTCGTGCTGGCGTGCTTAAATTAGTGGAGCGTGCTCTGGTGGCCGCTAGCGCAATCGTACTGACGGTTAAGAAGGCGGCGGCGAATTCGCCGCCGCCCGCTTAACTGACAGAAGCCGTGAGTCGTGGCGCATCGTGAACGCGATCGCGATCGCGACCATAAGTTTGCGATGATAAGAGCTTCTCCATACTTACACGAAATCAAACGTATTGTTATTTGCCAATAATCGGCATCACTCTTTGCCATTCCGACCGTTGCTTGAGAGGCTTTTGATTGTTTTCTGCTAATGTTGTATAGTTAAAAAAAAAGTTCATATAGTTCCCAAAATGTGAGACTCTTAAACGCACCACAATACGGTTAGTCACGTCGCGACACGCAAATGCTTGTCTCGCGTTTCTCGCGGGTTTCGCGGGAAAGAAAGAGATGGGAATGCAATACCGGCACAGATATGCCTTAATGGCGGGGATTTCGCATTTGTTTTTCGTACACGCATCACTCGAGTTGCGCATCGCGGATGCGTACAAACAGTTTAGTGGCAAGCGGCTAAGAAGAACGTTCACACTGTAATCCAGAAAGAGCAGAATTTCAGTCATGCCAGACGAACTGATTAGTACACTGTTTGAAGCCATCACGACGGGCGATCTGCAATCGTTGGAGCAGTGCCTCGAAACGGCCACCATCGAGACCGTGCTGGAGTTTGAGAAACTTTACGGTGAGTCACCGGTGCAATTTTGTTTTGTTTTGTTTTTTTTTTTTGTTAAGGAAAGGAAGAATCTTCCAGCGCCCCTTGCCGGAGACGAAACCTTTCGGTTTCTCGCTGTGTGCGGAGCTGAAGGCCCCTCACAAGATGGCTGGTCCCTACTCGCTCCGGGTCCCGCAATCCATGCCGGATTTTCACCGACCAAACTTCCTCCCGGACAGCCCACTGCACCTCCCGGATCTAAGCTATTGCCATTACTACAGGACAGCGCGGTATAGGTAAGGCTTATCCACCAGTCACCGGTGCACCTGTGTGTGAAGCTGGCCGGTGAAAACTGTGTCCCGTTGGTGAAACGCCTCCTTGCGAGCGGCCTCGTCGACGGCGATCTTTGCGACGGCGAGGGCAAACGGCTACTCCAGCGCGCTTGGGCCTCCGGTGACCTTGAGCTCGTGAAGGAGTTGATAAAAATTCATATCGACGGTTTGGATGACGCAACCAGTTGCTATCGGATGATGAAATGTGGTTCGTTGGAAGTGTTCCGGCTGTACCTCTCGCTGACGGGTTGGAACGAGCAGGACACGTTTCGGAACGTGGCGAGCGCACTGGTGCAGATCAACGTGAAACGCGTTCTCATTTCCAACGAGTTGCGTGTTTATCTGATGTGGCTGTTGTCCGATTACGGCTATCGTCAGCTGGCGGGCAATCGGCATGGCCAAGAAGATCCGGAAGAATGGAGGCACCAGGTGGCCACCGTCCCCGATTGCTGGCGTGTTGTGAAGAAAACGTACGACACGGAGGCGTACGGCGATGTCGACGATGGTCTGCTACATCGACTGGAAGTGATCCACAATCATCTGTACTTTCTAAAGTACCAACACTTGCTGCGCCATCTACCACTCCAGGAAGCGGTATTCTGCGTGGCGATCTTCATCTCCATCTACCGAGACGCCTCGCAGTTTGAACAGTACCGCCTGCTGGTGAACAAGTGTTTCGTCATGGACGTGCTGCGCATGGTTTGCAGTCAGCTGGTGGCAGTAGTGGAGTATCCCTTGGAGATGGAAAAGAAACTGATTACGCTGATCAATCAGCACACCGCCGCCGTAAATGATCGGTTGATCAAGGAGATCCGCAAGGGTGTTCCGCACCTGAGAATCGCAGAAAAATTGGTCGAACGATTGGACTTGGGAAGGGGAATGGACTTGGGAAGGATGGTTCAGGACACGGTAACTGAGACCATTTCGGATGAAAAACTTGATCTGAAGGACCTGCTAAAGCCCGATGATCGTCGAGTGGTGGGGATGCTGCAGGAACAGTACGCCCAAACGAAACAACAGTACTCACTGTGTAAGATGGTGTCCCACTGTAACAAAATTCCGGCTCTGGAAGACGTCGATATTCACGTCTGGACGGCCTGTATGAAGCGCGTGCTGCAAGTTTTGGGAGAGACGGTAAAAAACACGAACTCCGAACATGCCGGGCAAAATGGAGCGATCGATGAGCATGATGCTGGCGCCGCTGTTCGCAAAGTTCAGCAAGAAGCTGCGGACATTCTGTCGCACAGTTTTTCGCTCAAAAGGCTCCTACTGAATGCGGGTTTTGAGAGCGCCCACGATAGATTTCCGATGTTGCGGGTTGCACTTCAGTTATTGTACATCATCACGGTCATAGAATCACGGAATGATTTTTACTGCCAGCTTGAACGATGCGGCACGATCGAGAGCTTGCGATCGCTGGTGCTGTACGCCGGTGACCAAAAAGCGTTGGCCGGTGACCTGCAAACTTATCTCGGGCAGATCAAGGAGTACATTGACGAGTATAGAAAGAAACTGTTCACACTTCTGGGCGTAAATACGGCCACGATAGAGTTGCTTCAGCACCGACTGAAGGAAAAAGACGACAACATCAAGGAGGTGGAAAAGTTTGTCACCGAGAATGATAGCTACGGGGCCGTAGCGGAAGCGTGCATGGCCAGCACGGATGTGGCCAGCGTACGGCGCCTGCTGTCGTGGAAGCTTGACATGCGCTGCGGCGACGAACTGGTTCATAAAATACTTTCCGTCTGGATGACGACCACCGAGGAGTCCAGGATGGTCCAGGGGATGGACTATCGTCTTCAGAGCTACGACCTGTCCGCCTTGGTTTTCTTCTTGCACGTTAACGCTACGACACTGCAAACGAACGAGGAATTCAAATACATCGTGCATACGCGAGAATTGACGAAGGAAATTGGAATCAGCGATCGTGTGGAAAATGAGGCACTGGAGGATCTGAACAAGAAACTGAAACGTACGTACTACGATTCGTCGACGAAAAGTGGAAAGTGTTGGAAGAATTCTGTAAGGATCGCGGGTTCAGCTGGAACAAGGAAAGAGCGAACGAACTCGTTGCGCGCGATCGGGGGCGTTTGCAGGAGCTGTTTGATGGCTTTCGCACGGAGCTACAAGAGATACTGGCGGCGAATCACTTGAGCTCTGTTGAAGATCTGTATCGTGAGGTACATGACCGTAAGGTACATGACCTTAACGTACATAATCTTCCATCGTATGTGCTGGCAGCTATGGAGTATTACCAGCTCGAACTGTGCGAGATGCTGGTGGCGGTCAAGTACTTTGGGGACAGTTTTCACTGCATGAAGCACCGCATCCCGATGATCCTTGGAAAGCACTATCGCAACTGCCTGGCCCACGATGCGCTCTCGACCAACATCCTGACGGACAGCTCGATGGAACAGTTTGTAATTAACGCGTTCGTGATCGCCAACACCAAGATTCAGCTGTTTGACAAGCAGACAAATCAAGCAACGCAGCCGGATGTGCTGGGGAACAACTTTCCTTCGGTGGCCGACACACACCGTTGGGTCGCGGAGCAGGAAGAGTTGATGACCGTTGTTCGTGCTGAAGACGTGCCCCGGATGCACGCCCTGATGCGGGCTGGGAGTGAAATAACGAGTTGGTTTTGTTGCTCGCCCAATGATGCGAGCGTCACGCGCAGTCTACATCCACTGACCGCACTCGTCAACCCGTGCACCGCGGAACCCGCGATCGTACAGTTTTTGGGCAGATACTTTAGCAGCTTTGCCGTCATGTGCGTTGAGAGATGGCGTTGAGAATGTACGACTTCCAGTCGGCTTTCGAACGTTCGATCCGCGCCCGTTATTCTCTGATCGAACTTAAACCCCTCTTACGGTGGCCCGAACTGATGGCCTCCGCACGAAAGAAGAACCGTCGTCTGTTCAATTATCTGTTGCAGATCCACAACCGGGATTGGACACTGTCGAATTTAATCAAGCACGGAAACGAAACAAGCGTACGCGAGATTCTACCGTCCTTTCCTCTGTTCCGCGACAAGGACAGAAGCGGTCCGTTGGGTGACGCGATGCTGTACTGCGTCCGACCGATCACCGAACTGTTGCTGCCCCGAACACCCGTGCCACATGTCGCGACACTGGAGCTAGCGATCATCGCACATTGGGACGTTTTTATTAGCTGGGCTGGGCAAAGTTAAACTCGACTCCGGTGCGTACGGAGATCTGCTGAAAACGGCGGCCCAAGCTAAAAACGTTACCGCCACCAAGCACCTGCTGGAGCAGAAAGCATACCAAAGCTACATACCGGCGGCATTCGAAAAATGTGCTCATATGGCGGCCCGTAGGGGCGAGTTGTTAATACTGCAGGAATTGTTGAAGTGTCACCCGGTAGCTGACCCGGTCCGACTCGCTACCGTTTTGCAAACAGCTGCACTTGGGGAACACTGGGCTTGCGTGCAGTTCCTGCTCGAATCAGGTGTTCCGGTCGATGTTATATGTTCTGGTGACCGAACTGCCACGCCGAACTGTTCATGCCGAACTGAAGAGACAACGACTTTACTTATTCTGGTCAAGTACGGGCAAAGTCACCTGCTGGACAAAGTGACACAGATCAATCCGGCTATTTTTGGACAGATTGTGGACAACCCATTCGCGCTAGCTCTCCATCACGGTACGGCATCTGGCCACATGATACATTCCCTGCAGAAACTTGGTTTCGATTGGTTGGACAGCTCGACGGTCATGAACGAGGCGATTTTGAATTCTAACAAACGAGTTCTCACCACAATGTGGAAAAAATTTAAGGAAAGGTGTCTCGAGTTCCAGTCAAAAGCCGAAAAGGATCACGTTGCACTGGCGCAAAATGTGTTACACCGATTGGCCGCAATCGGATTCGTCGAGGAGCCGACAACCGATGACACCCCGCTGATTTGTGTTGTGAACGAAAATGCCCCGGTTCTGCAGTCAATCATTAGCCGATTCTCTACCGAGTACCCCGTTGTGTACGCCAGATTCGGTACGCCAGATTCATCTTTCTGGACCACTCGGCACTTCTGGCAGATCGGGGACCTAATCTGCCTATTCGAAATTCTACCGCAAGGCGCTGCCATCGATCTGACGACCACCGTCAATTACGGCGATAGTTTCGGCTTTACACCGCTTCACAGATGCTTCCCGGCTGGGAAGCTATCGTTGGTGAAGCTGCTGGTGGAAAACGGAGCCAATCCGTTGCTGGATGACTCGTGGGGAATACCTGCCATTTATTTCTCGCTGATGCATGGCGTTATCAAGATCGGACAGTATGATCGGACAGATGTTAAAAGAAAGCGTCGCGCGTGATCTGCGCAACGCAAACGGTGCCTCGCTGGTAGACCTTGTGGACGATTACGGTTGCAATAGATTGCTCCACACGGCAGTCAAGATGGGTCGAGATGACATAGTTAAGGAACTTATCGATCTTGGTGTAGATGCAAAGGCGGTCAACATTAGAAAAGAACTGGCCGTTCATCAGGCGCTTCACAATGCGGAGAAACTGGTGGAAATGCTACTCGAGCATGAACCGTCCGTGATCAATACGCATAACCCGGCGGGTTACACACTGCTACACTATGCGGCTAACGTTAACGCGGTGCTATTGCTAGAAGTACTGCTAAAGCATACACCGGAGCTTACTGTCCGCGATAACGACGGACTGACACCGCTTGCGACGGCTATCCTAAAGAGAAATTTGGGTTTCGCCAAACATTTACTCCGCTACGCCATCGACAAGGGCATCAAAGATCTAACCAAAGAGGACAAGATGGATCTTGTCTTTTATTCGTGTTTCTGCAACTGCTTCAAGTTTTCCGAGGCACTGCTGGAATACAAATTGGGTCACTCGTTGTATTCGATTGAAGCAGGTGATCTACCACGGATCGATGCCATTCTGAACGGAGTACCTCCCGGAAATCCCGAAATTTCTCTTCTCCAGTTTGTGCAACAGCACGAATTGGACGAAGCGGAAGAGTTTGTGAACTTTCTGCAAGCCCTTCGCAATTCAATTGCAGATAAATCTGCAACGGGCGCTGAGTGAAGGCAAACGCCATCGTTTCAAACTTACATTCATTGTTGGTTGTCCATGCAAAAACATATTAATACATTAGAAAACTTGTAACATTTTCTTTATAGTGTGTAATTTAATGGTGAAATTCGGCATTGGCCATGAAAGAAATGGGACCAGTTCATAGCACAGCACGCCGAATCGATTAACCACTGGTTTCCCGTGTGACAACGAGAACCTCATGCGCATTTCTCACTGGCCAGTCAAAACACAACACGCTCGGAGAGTTACACCATACACAGCATCGCCGGATGTTTAGTCGCTGTATTCCGTAATAATAAACTTATTTTTCGATCCACAAAACTCACGCGGCGCCTGTGGACCTTCACGGAACGCACTCATTACAGAGCAATCACCGACGCTTCCTTCTTCTGGGCCGCACGGTTCTTGCTCGCGATCTGAGCCGCAATACGATCCAGATCCCGCTGGCCTTGGCTGGTCAGCTTGCGGCCACCATCGGTGTGCTTCTCGATCAGCTTGATACCTTCCAAGGCCTGAACGGCCTTGCGGGTGGCACTACCATCGGCACGGCAGAAGTGAGACGGGCGAACTCCGTTACGCTGACGGCCACCGTAGATGCGGCAGATCGAACCGACGCCCGACGGGCTCTGGTGGTACAGCCGCCGCAGGATCGAGGCACACCGCACGTAGAACCAGTCCGGATCCGTGGGTGCCAGCTCCTTGTACTTGGCGGTCTTGATCAGATCAATGTACTCCGGTACCTTCAGCTTTCCGGATCTAACGAGCAAAAAAGACGGCAATACGGAGTGACGTTAGAACCACACGTTGAGACGGCAGTGTAAATACACACGCCAATGTTCCGGCGCACTCGTCCACACTTACTTCTTGAGGAAAAGGGCGACACCCTCAACCACTTTGTCTTGATCGACGTCCTTGACGGTGATTCCAGGCATCTACAATGGAAGCAAATAGTTTACACTTAGCATCGGTTGTTAAATTCATTCATAACACGACAACACTGCAGCAGGACATAACCTGCCGCAGAAGGGACAAGGTTTTAAGGGCACTTTCGAAAGAATTTTAGGCCTCCTTCGTGCGACAAACGATGCATATTCAAGTCCGCCCAATAGCGGTTCTCATGTGTAACGCTCCAAAAGGAACTTCTTACATTTTATCAACCTTTTGAGCTCGTTTTAATCGTAATTTGCAACTCTACCCACCTTTCACTAGCAAGCGTAACCGGAAAAGGGATCGAAAGAAGCGAAGCGTTTGTGATGTGTCAAATGAAACGAGGTGACTGACATTCGATTAACGTCAAAGCTAATATCCGGCGTGTGAACCAGGGTTTAGATAGGTATACGAAGTGAAAACATTTTAAATTGTGTGCCGTTGTTTAACTCCCATTTCAAATGATTGACAGTGTTTGATTTTATTTCTTTCCTATTGGAGAACACGCAGAGAAACACGTCTGTGTATAATCGTGGGGACAAGAAGAATTAATTTATTCTACACCTCACAGGTTACTTGGATATAGTTCGAATCACGGATTACTATTCCAACACTTCTCCTTAATCCGCGATTCCGATAACCTTTACAAATTTGTGCTCCTCAACGAAACACTACTTCACATCTCCTCACGGTGTTTTTCGAGTTTGATCCTTTTCCTCATAGGGCCCGTTTCGGTCCTTGCCATCGTAGCCCGTTTCGGTCCTTCTTGCCGCGCTTTTTCTTCTTCCTTTTGTTCAACTCTTTCAGTTCCTCAGTCACTTTTGACTCTTCCTCGGAGCGTTTCTTCATGTCCTGAATCATCACGTTCAGCTCAGTCAGCTTTTCGTAGCTCTTCCTGGCCTCCTCGTCCTCATCCGGCTGCTCCATGAGCGCCTGCTTCTCGGACTCGATCTGGCGCAGCTTCGAACTGATGGTCAGCTTCTGGCGCATTTCCTCCTCCAGCAGCCACTGCGATTCGCTCAGTTGGCTCTCTAGATTGCTGGCACTCTTGATGGCCACCGAAGCCTTCAATTGGGGATCTGCTAGCTGCTGCGTGACGTCCTCCGTTTCCTGCTGCAGCTTCGTGAGCTTGTCCTGCAGCTCCACGCGCGCCCATATGGCGTCTTCCTTCACCTTGTTGATCATCTCGAATGTTGCCTCCATGTCCTTCAGGTCACACTCGAAGTTCTTCTTTGCGGCCACTGCCGCCACCCGCTGTTTGCGCTCTTCGTCCAGCTCGGCTTCCAGATCGCGCAATGCCTTCAACAAATGCCCGCGCCACTTCTGTTCCGACTGTTTCTGACTAACGCTGACCGCGAAAGATCTTCCTTTCAGAGCGTTTAACTGATCGATGGATAACCTCTTCCTTGACGAACCATTATTCATCTCTTCCTTCGAGGAATTATCCATCGATTCCAACAAGCTTTCCGTTCGCTTCTTGCACTTGAAGCACGTCGACTTTTCCGAGTTATTCCTATTCTTCAGTCGCTCTTCCTGTTTCTTCAACAGTTCCTCCTTTTCGGATTGCTTCCGTTGGAGCATCTTGACCTTCAGCGTGGTGTGCTGCCGCTCGATCTCATAATCACTCAGCTCGGCGCGTCCACCTGAACAGTTTTTTTCTCCTGAACACAATAACTCGCGTCCTAGTTGACGGATCGCCTTCTCATCGCAATGTCCGCGCCGTCTCTGCCAGACGTGCTCGCGATCTACATTGTAATGATTTCCGATCATCATCACGACCTTTTTCCTTTTCTGTTTCAGTCGGTATAATCCGTTTTCTTCTATGCCTGTAGCCACCAAATTACCATCTCTTTCTCTAACTTCACATTTGCCTTTAGAAAATATTACAATTCTTCCTTTCTTGCAAATGGAACTTACTGATAATAGATTTGCGGCCAGGTCCGGTATTTTCAGCACTTTACTAACATCAATTATGCCATTGCTGGTATCCAATTCAACGGATCCTTTCGCAATTGCCTTCATATGACTCTTATTCGCCGTACCAACGTTACAATTCAATACCGTTTCATTATTGAATTTCTGATCTGTTCTTGCCATATGACACGTAGCACTTGAATCGAAATACCATTCGTTCGTCTTCACATCTCGTTTCGTGAAAGCTGTACACATAGTAATATGCTTGTATTCCTTTTGATCTGGACAATTTGCAGCAATATGACCTAGTTTTCTACAATTGTAACAAATTTTCTCATCAATTCGCTTCGTCCAAGCTGACGGTTTCCCTTTTCGCATAGCATGCTTAGTATACAATGCTCCTTGCACACATTCATCTGTGGCATTGGTTGATATTTTTACGTCTTGCAAAATCTTAGCTTTTACAGCGTCAGCCGTTAATGCTACTCCTGATGCCTCTAGACCCATTATCATAGGTTCATATTGCTCAGGCAATCTCATCAATAGAATTGCTGCCAACCAATAGTCATCCACGTTGAATCCTACCATGAACAATTTGTGTCTTGTGCTCATTATATCATCAACGTAAAGGGCCGTTTACACGTTGCGATATATCGCAGCAATCCCTTGTAT
>NW_026453888.1:0-29330 GCF_943734635.1 Anopheles cruzii
AGCGGCACGCCAGCCACTGGAATCCATGACTCCATGCTGATTCGGTTGAACTTGTTCGACTCGAAATCTTGACTCTGGTTTACGGCGACTGCGTTCAGTATTATGTTTGCCAAGAAACAGTTCCCCGAAACGTCTTATGGGGCGTAAAAAGGGGAGACGTAGGAATGTTTTTTGGTGCATCTTTTGGCCCGTAATTCGCCTAAACAAATTTATTATCCAAAAAAGGTGAACGCCGCCATATTTTGTTTATTATCGCTGTACGTTGTGGCACGTGAAGTGATAAGTTTTGTATGAATTATTACGAAACCATCGGCCCAACCAAATGTTACAAAAAAACACACAGTCTCTTAGCTTTTTGTTTCAAGCTTAGCGGTGTTACCATAAGACTCATCTGCCTTTTTTGCGTTGTTGAACGTTGGCCGAAGCTTTTTGCCACCTCCGCTATCTACATGCTGTTTCCAAATTCTTCTGTTCGTAAAAGAAGTGTTGACGGTGCGAGCTTTTCCGCTGAGCGGCAGGCGGCAAGAAGTCAAAGTCCGAGACACAAAACACATTCCGATGGAAAGATTGGGTACGAAGGGGTTTTTTCGGGGGGCTTCCTTCCGTTCCTATCGGCTGTTTTATTTATCGTTCCGGGGGGTTAACTTTGTTACGTGAGGCCCGCGAAACGCGGCCTCTACCTCGGGCTCTACGCCGTAACCTGCGCGCTAGACGGACGCGGCCCAGACGCGCGATGCGAAGATATTTAAATCAATAAATTTCGGTCGGTCGGTCGGTAGGTTCTGTCCCAGAGCGGAGCGTGCCTTTATTATGTTCCGGAGTAGTGATTTTTTGGGGCAGCCTCTGGCCGAAAGAAACGTTTCTATGCATTCTGGGCCGTGTTTGGGTTTTAGTTTCCAGTCCGCGGCATCGCGTTTGGGCCGCGATGGTAAACATATGCTTTCTAACATCGACCAGATGTGTTCTGATTTCGGAGTAGCTCAAGTGTGAGCGGGCAGCTCGGCCGATCCACTGGCAACTACTATTGGTGGATGCCAATAGTAGTGCACGGTGCACGACTACGTAAACGCGTCGGAAGTCTATTGAACGTGACTTCTTCTTGTGGCGAGTACGTGACGGCATCGCGGCGTCAGAGAACGCGAGCATTGAGTGGGCAATCTAATGAACTGCACATGAACTGCGTCAGTAGTACGGTCGGTAGACGTAGATCGTGTAATTAGGTCAGACCGACTTCTAGGCAGACCGCCACTCTGCGAGGCACTCGGAGGATTACAGGGGAATAAAGAGTATACTCAGCCGTCAAAAACATTTCATTCCCGAGACTGAGACTGTGGTTATGCCAAGAAACATGCCATAAACGAAAGGAAAATAAATTGGGATTCGACACGTAGATGCCGATCTAGCTCGGGATTAGTTTGTTCAATAAACCTTAAGCTTACATCGGATTCCTGTTTTACTGCCGGTGAAGATAAACTCACTAGCGTCTAGAGGCAATAATTTTAGTGGATTTATTAGAACTAGAAGTACCGATGCTAATGCAGTCCGGGCTGCTGCTGTTGTGATTGTTGATTGAAAATAAACTCTGCTCGGCTCTGCTATCTTATCGCCCGCTCGTCTGGGCTTAATTATTAGTTTCTCCAATAATGGTGGTTCGCACTAAGCCACTAAAAGCTTTCCGGTGATGTTGTTGTTACGATTTATGACTCCCGTTCACCAACGGGGCACCCTTTCTATTGCATCAAATCACCCGTGACTGGCCACTGAGCATCGTTGGTGCAAATCATTTTATTTGCAATTTCACTACCACAACGCGCTCTAATTACTGGTTCTGCGCGTGTTTGCTTAGTGTTTGCATATATGAGCAGCGATATATTTTGTGCGGAAGTGGCCTCCAGCCCCAGCAAGAGCCCGCTCTATCGGGCGCGGACTCTTCAGAACTATCCGCAGTCGGAATCTCGCTGGCAACTGACTCCGTCCGCGGCCAGTTCGCGCGAAGGCGGCGAAGATTAATGATGTACAATTAAACAACAAACGGCTCCAGCTGGCTATGTATCGAGGCAATAATTGCTATTTTCCTGCGCTGTCAGGGGCTTACTTTTTCAATGTTGCCGGCCGATCGGTTGGAATTTTCGGCATTTCGACTCGGCGTTTCGGCGATTTACGGCACCCACGGGAGCATCGGTATCTCGTGTCGGAAAAACCAATAGCTCGGTGAGTTCGTTGGCCTTCGAAGCCTTCCCGGTGGTTGGAAAAAAGGCAAGCCGGCAAAAATGCCCGGCTCCTCGGGGAGCGATTCTGGACCCGGATCGGATTGGGTGCTACCTTCAATTAGACGCGTCCGGTCAACCAGTGGCCAGTGGCCAGCGGCGGATTAGGGTGACCGTTTCCGGCCGGTCGGGCATCTGGTTTCCAACGCGATGGTTCATGATTTTTTTTTTTCTAGAGCAAGAATGTGGCACTATCAAGAGCACGGAACGGCGACGCCACAGAAATACCAGAAGTCTCGTCAGCAAAAATTCCACGATCCAAGGTTTATGAGGTCCCAGTTGACGGAGCAGGATTTGGAATCTAACGAACATGCCAATCGAATCGCGTTTCTGGAAACGCTAGCAATTTGTATCGTTCGCGTGCTTCGGTCGCGGTTCGCAGATTGTAGCTTCGGGCAATGTGTCTTTGAATTTGAATTGCTTAGACCAATCAATTATGAAGCGGTTCGTGAGGATCTTCGAGTGACGGTTGATAGAACATTCCACTGCTCGTGGTCGCATACCGCCATTAAAATCTCTGTCGTCAGCTCCCTAACGAACGGAGTATCGAACGCAAGGCGACGGTCAATTTGGCTAGCGCTGGTGATATATTACTGACCAAAAAGATGGAGTCAATTTATCGCACAGGTGGACAGCGCCAGCTCGAAACATAACTCACACCGCCGCCGCCCGAACGGAGTAGTCATCTAAAAATAGCAATTTTATGCTGCTCCTAAAATTAGACGTCCCGAGACGCCCCGAGTGCTGACCACCACACCCCGAGAACGTATGACAGCTGGCCTCGATGTCATCGACGGCCTAGGCAACAGGGGTGACTCCCGATCGGCGACTTTCTTGCCATGAGTCCGTGCGTCAAACTGCGAGACGACGCCGGCCACGAATCGAACCGACGGCCACGCGACAGCGACACTCGTTAGTGAGAGTTGATTTACGGTGTTTCAATATTTGAAGTGCAATCTTCATCCATTTGGCCAACTGACAGGTCTGCGGTGGTCAGAAGTGGGCGACCATGTTAGCCAAAACAACGCCACCAGGGCCAATCCGGGTGAAGACCTCAATTCACGACCTACTTTCCACGCATCGCCTGCCGAGGGGGAGACTCTGGAACTACGCGTCACAGACGGCACAGACTTCCGGCAGTCGACTGGGTGGGTGTAAGGCCACGATGCACCCTCGCTCTCCCTTTCTCGGCGTCGGATCGAATTTCGCGACGGGCCGAAGGAGCACCGGATTGCGTCTCCGGATTCCGCCTCGGACTAAAATTAGACCTTATGCAACGGCGGCGAAGACCAGTCGGTTTCGGTCCGTTCCGGACGAAGGAGGTCGCCTTTTTTGCCACCGAATGGCGCGCGTGCCCCACCCAGGGGCACGAACCCTTTCCGAACGGGGAGAGGAATAAAACTCAGCTCGAAGGGGCAAATTTATGACAAAACGCTCTTAAGCCCCCACCGGCGGGGCTCTCGTCTATGGCCCAAAGCGGCCCCTGGGCCTCTGCACTTGATTTCCTGCTGCCGGAGGACCGGCTTGACCACAGCAGCGTGCCACACAAAGTAGCAGGCAAAATTCAGCGAGAAAGCATCACAAACACCTCGCCCTAGACGCTCGGAGGTTTAGACGAAAGTGTGTGAACCGGTGTCGGTGTGCATAAATCATGCTAAATGTTCTAAGACCATGAACCGCAGCACCGAGCTGCAGCCCGGCCGAGACCGATTCGGTTTCGCTTTGATCTGTTCGGCTCACTTCTGCAGCCAACCCAAGACAAGACCCAAGACAAGATGCCGGTAAGATTTAGGATGAATTACAACATAGCCCGCCCCGTGCCGAACATATGTGTGCCGTTCCGTGTAGCATTTGGGTGGTGCTCCGTTGGGGTGATACGATCACCTTTAAGCTCCATAATTCATGCTCCCTACACCGTCCGCAGGCTGAGCTGCGGATGAGCGAGAATTTAATTTTTGAAATTTAATCGAGACAATAACCATCAAATACCGGCGCCTGGCAGCAGGGCGGGGCCAACTGTCCCATAAATGTTGATGGGGTACGGGGCGTCTCTCTCTCTGTCTGCTGAATAGACACCCGACACCCGAACGTAGCGCCGAATTGCCAAATATTATGACATTCGGAATGATATTTTCTTGCCATTCTCGCGCGTTGGTAAGGTGAGAAAGGCTGGGTCGTGAAATGTTACCCGCAGCTCGTTAGCGCGATCTGTGAGCACCCGGCGGTTGTTATGAAGTTCATTACAAAAATACAACTTCATAAGTGAGCCCGCATTTCGGAGATGGGAAGGTGTTCAATTACCAGTCGTTCGCTTCAAATGTGTAACAAGTCACCGGCGCAACTCGGCGATAACGGCGCCGACGACGACGAAAGCCCTACAGGTTTCAAGTTCCGAGCACCGAAATTTAAAATTCAATTTCATATGCCCCGTTGTTGATTGCACACTCCCTCCCTTAGATGACGATTTCAATCACATCCGCCGTTGTGGAACCATGACTTCCGATTCATTTGAAACCATACCATAATCAACAAACACACTTTTTTCCATCTTCGCTAATAGCTTTCCGAATGTCGAAAGCGAAAGAAATGAAAGGGAGACAACAAAAACTCACTAAACATCATATTTCTTACGCATCGGGCATCTTGTTTTTCCCCGTTTGGCACACTATGCGCCCCACGAAAGCCAGCATCACCAGCCGATGCTGTGATATTCGATGTCGAATGTGGGACATTTTTTGTGCCCGCTCTTGTGTGTGTTTGTGTTCAGTCGAACACACACCCTGCACCGGGAGCAGCAAAAAGTCGGTTCTCTGATCATCCCGTCAGGAAATGCTTTTCCGTAAAAATCGATTGGCCGTATTTGCGTACCGGCCCGGGCTTCGGAATATTGGGATATTTGTTTTCGCCCGAATGCAATCGAAAAGTTGCGTTTCATGTTTCGCGGATGTTGCCGTTTCCGTGGTTTCCCACGGAGCGCTGCGGATATTGATCATTTCTCGCCATCCGCCAGGGATACCCGGGTCCGGGTCGCTTGGCTTGTTATCTGCTTTTATTGCCCAAGCATTAGCAACCGGACCGCCTTATGAGCGGTGTGTTTGCGGACGTTAAACATCCGGCCTCGGGATCCTGTGCAAAGCTCGGGCGACCATTAGCGGCCCGCAGCTAAGAAACTATGAGACGGCCAACGGGACGGAACGATCGGTGACACCTGGCACAGGCCCCGACACTTGACTCCTGACTTCTACGGAGCACAGCAGATTAGCATCACCAGTGTGGCGCACCTTTCTGTGGTCCCGATGATGGCCGCTAAACTTTTGCGATGGACAATAAATGTCATCTGCTTCACTAAATGGCCCTTTTCTATGCCACCTTCTGCTGTCACTCGATACATTCGATCTGCGGTCGTTTGCACTAACCCGTACCTGACGGTTGTTGGCCAACAGCGCGTCATTCGAAATGCTAGAAATTCGATACCAGTTGTCGGTTCCACACAATCTTATGATGCGCTACGAAACCGTCCGCACTATCGCGTAACGTTGACCCATTTCCGACCCTACCCACAACCGTTAAGTTTACTTAGCCGTTTTAGCAGAGTGGCTCGTAAAATGTTGGCGCCAAAGCGCACTAAGAACAGGTATAACGAAAGAGAGAACCGCGAACGAAATCGGATAGGAACGTCAACATCCATTCTGAGACCGCCGCAGCCTAAATAAACCTCCCCCGGACCGGAAGGCGAGTCGGGAAAAATGCGTGTCACAGCGCTTCATCGCCGCCGGCCTCGTGAGAGTCGGTCACGTCGGTAAAAATCAATGTCATTGAGGCGCTTCGTGCCAAATCGGGTGCCTTAAGGCGCGAAATGGCGCGATGAAAGTTGAACCACTCGCCGCCATTAAGACGTAATGCTCGCTTGCTCGCGGAGTAAGCAAATTAAATTCGCCAATAAAACCCGAATGACCGGATTGGGTGTTACGCACACGGTAGCCGGACGGCCTGTCACTAGCATGACACCGTGGCATGATTAATATGCAGTTATTTATCACCCGTGGAGCCCCTGAACCGACCGACAGGCCTAACTGAAAAACCGGGTCCACCGGGCGCTGGCCGATCGATCGATTCCGATCTAGACTGGTTTCGACAGCTCCTCCTTCGATGGATGCGGCTTCTGACTGCATTCTGGTGCTATAAATTTCGAAAGCGACGCGTTGAAATGTTTCGGCAGCATCAATTTCGAATTATGTCCGATGGCTGGTCTCAATATTTCTCAATTAATCGATGCACCGTGCCGATCGTTCGGGAATCCATGGACATCGCCCAACTAGTATTGGGTAACCGTGTCCGGGGACAGTGCTGGACATCTCGGGCGATGTAAATCAATTTCCAATTGGCGCGTTCGATCAACTTCAGACACTCCAGAATGCAACCCGCCCCGTGGGGGTGCATTAATCACTCAGTCCCAGGGGGGGGTTTGCCCCTTGAAGGCGAGCTAACGAGAGAACGAATTCATAACGCGCCAATCGGGAGGGCGATTCCGCAAGAATGCACCACAGGATACCACACACACACCTCTCAGGAAGGCCCTGTTTCCTGTGCACAAAAAGTAACAAACAAGGAAAAACACGGCAACCGGCCCGAACAGGCCTGTTAGAGGAACAACACGGCGGCGCTCCACCGACAGCATCGAAACCGATCAATTATGAGCCGCGCGACCTGGCGCAAGATCGGTCAGCCGCCGTCGAGGAGGTGTGAATTATAAATCGACTCGGGGCTGCCGGAGTCAAGGCTCGTCAATAACCCACCCCGATGGAAAGCTTATGCTCGCTGCTTTCATGCTGTGCCGTTCAACACACACGCGCGCGCGCACTGGAATGAAAGATATGTAGCGAAATCCGAGCCGTAGCGGAACCACGATCAGTCAGCAACCAAACCAGAAGCGGTCGGTTGCTGTTTTTATTTTTATCTCCCCCCAACGGATGCTGCGGAGGTGGCCACGGTGAAAAAAAAACGGGGATATCTGGAGCACACGCACGTGAGCTCACGTCACGCGCCCGCGCGCGCAGCCAAACAGCGCGCGAGAGCGAGGTAATGATGAAAAATGACGGGCAGCGCGAGGATCGCCGCGACCTTTGAGATCGTCGAATGCGCGAGAGGAAGCTGCGCGCGATCGATGATCGAACGGCGGCACTCAGCGCACGGTCACTCACTCTCTTCATCGAGCGTCGCGGGGCTTTGATCGACCGGATTTGGTCCGCAGCATCCACCGTTGGGAGGCGATCCTATCGTCTAACGTAGCACATTTTTTCTTCGCCGATCAACTCTGGCGATCGTGATGGTTCCGAGAGCTATTATTAATTATTTTTGTTAAAGAATATTTTTAAATATTAGCCAGCGATTTGGGACACTTGTTGGAGACGCCTTACGCGATGATCGTCGTGTCGCCGGCACCCTTTCTGCACGGCAACCTGTTGAAGGCGGCATTGAAGTCGTTCTGGGCGATCGATCGTCGAGTGTTGGTCCACAACGGGTTGTCCCACACCGCGTGTTATCTGTCGTTTCCTTTCGGACGCCATTCTTCGCCGGGCACCGTCGTTGCCGAGCCACTCAGCGGGTCACTCAACGGCTCGCCGCGGGGCCGCCTATGGACGGCCGGATCCGAAGGCGGATTCAGTTCTCGATGAACCGTGTAGTGCGTTGGAAGCATATTCGTGCGGCACAGTTTGGTGGATCACCGCCCCGCTGTAAGATCGCGAGTGTTGCCTCGAGCCGGTTGCCCGATCCAAGGGCAACATCTCGCTCACCGGCGAAAAGGGAAAAAAACGACAACAAATTACAAGAGCTCCGTCGTGGGATTATCGTCGTGACAAGTGAAAACAAAAGCCGATCCGGTTTCCGGTCGGTCGGTACACACGTGGCATCCACCCCCGGGTTTACCGGGGGAAATCTCTATTGTTTGTCGCGATCGCGTTACGTCACGTGGAGTATCGATCGTCGAGGGCTGTGCGCGAGATAAAGGTGATCTTAGAGTTATGGGCGAGCACGTTCGCGCACGTACCAGCGACTAATGTGTGTCATTTAGGGAAGTGATTACTGGGGAGGTGTACTGCCAAGTGTAGTAGTGAAGTGTTTGCAAAAGGTGGATAAAATTGTGTTCACGGTTTTTTAAATATTAGTACACGCATATCTGCCTTATCAAACAACCGTTCGGTGGTGCACAGAGGTTGTTAGCAGCAGCAGCAGCAGCAGGTCTTCTGGTAGGTCAACGTTTTCTTCAATGCCTCGGGAGCTCGTAGACGGGCCGCCCGATCGTAGATCAGCTGATTTATGACGTTTTGAGCGGCGGCACGCTCTGTGGCCTCCGTCGGGGAAGGAAGTCGGGGCTAAATACGGGAAAATTTATTTCCCGCCAAACAGCCACCAGCACCACAACGGATCGGCTTTCCCTCCTTCCACTTTTCGACCCGGCGGCGCACAGCGTGAAAACAAGTCTTCATCTGCGCCACACGGTCCGGCCGAACCGCCGGAACCCGATCGGTCGATGTTCCAACGGGAACCGCCGTACGGGGACCATAAATCTCCTACCGATGGCAACGAGGCCCTGTGCGTATGTGTGTGTCGACAAGATGCTATCCGAACCGGAAGATACACGGACGACCTGCGCGCTGCGTCCGGTTGATGGATGCGTCGCCACCCCTGTGTCGAAGAATTTCAAACTCTTCGACCAGATTCGGCGACCTGTCACAGACTGTCTGACGTCGTCGTTCGGAGTACCGTGGACCTAAAAAGCAAGTAGAGAGCCATGCGAAATGGCCACGGAAACGAGTAAGATTCCGAGTAATCAGAATGGAACGTGTGCCGCTATGTAAATGTTAGCTTTTGGGAGAGATTTATTCGGCCATTCCGCCGGCTGTGGCCGAGAGCTAATGAGTCTGCATTCGATACGAACTTGGGCGACTTGGGCTGCCACTTTTTTGGGCTGCCACTTTTTTGGGCTGTCGTGCACTTTATCACACTTAGCGCACAAAAAAATGCCTATGCTTCGTGTTGCGAATGTTAAATATTGTTTTTCGGTGCTCTGGACAAAAAATATTCCCCGTGTTTTTGTTGACTGAGAAAAGCCCAAGAGTGATAGCCAGTTTCTTTCCGGCCAAAGTGTCATATGTGTGATTTATGGGGCACTGGTTTGGTCCGGAATATTAATTAGCGTTTAGGGGACCGGGTGTTTGACGCATGACAGATTGCGGCCTGGTGAAATAGCGACGGAAGAGCGACTTTTGACAATGTTTTCTGTTCGTTCGCGACAGGTTGGAGTCATTTTAAAGCTCTTTTATCGTAGAACCTAGCTACAGTCAACCGAGCGGCTGATGACGTTAGTTCAGCATCGCAATGCATTAAACACCGACCGATTCGACTGGGTCACGATTTGCTCTGCCCTTTTCTTAATCGCTCCAACTCAGCGTCTTAACGGCAACTCGCTACGCGAATTACGAAATGGATTACGGGAAGCAGTTTCCCAGGCGATGTTTGGGCTCCCGTTTGACTGCATCCATAAATTAAACAATTTATCGTTCATCGAAAAAAAAACATACACGTACTGTGCGGTGCAGCTTGAATTGGTTTCGCTTCGGTTTCGCAACTCCGGAGACGTTTTTTTCGCTCAACCGATCGTAAACCGCAACCTTAGAGGTGCATTTAGATGCGACCGTTAACGACGTCATAAAAAGGAGAGGAAAATTATTAGAATTCCATTCACATCCATGCGCCAGGGGGCCTCTGGGCCAGTTTGGATCGTAAACGAACCACGTTGACCACTTTGCGCCCTTCGCGATCGCTCCGATTGCTCGATTTTCGCACACCGAAATCCGCCGTCCGGCGCAAAGCCATTAAATCCTCCCCGCCTCGCCACCTTCTGAGTGCAGGGAAAATGGTACAGTAACCCGGTGAGTAACATAACCTGCACGCAATTAACTCGGACCATCATCATCATCGTGGCGCGTCGCAGGCAAATTGTCTCGGGGGCCGTCGAAATGGGGCTTTGTTTGCCGAGTCCGATTTTCGCGAGTCAATGAAAACTCATCGGCGGCCGGCGCATTAACGTGCAACATGCAACATGCTGCTGTCGCCGAAAGGGGAGGGGGCCAAGGTCACCGACGGAGACCGGCTCAGAGCGACCGGTCCGGCGTTTAATGGCGGTCGCCACTTTGGCGAATGTCAAGAACTGCAACGAAATCCGAACCGCTGCGCCCGTTGAAGGCTCTCTCGGCCGGTCGGAGCCGTTGATGAGGGTCTTTGCAAAATTGTCAAACCGTCGTCGTCTGACCGCCAAGAAGACGTCTGCGATGCACTTTTCTTTTTGGTTATTGGCTTTGTTTTGCCAAACGACAAACCACAATGATTTACGGGATTGCATATAATTGTTTGTCTTTGCCTGCGCCTTTTCCGACCGAACGGTACGGTCCGATCGGACGATCGAGCCCGCGAGTGTGTTTAGCGGAATCGGATCACAGTGACCGCGAAAGTGTTAAATGAAGATTTGTTTGTTTGGTTTAATCACCACAGCCGTCCGATCTCGAGAGACGGCAGCTTTTGGGAAGTCGAAGTCGCGAAGAGTCTGTCGCGGGACCAAATTAGCGATCGAGGAGGAGCGCTCCCCAAAAATGTGTGAAAGATTGTGAGACCAAGCCCAATTGTCACCGTGCATCGTGGTCGTGTCGGCGAATAAAGCTGCGTTTTGTGTTCCATTAATATCGAACCCGGGGCGTCAGTACGTGCAGTTGAAGGCCCTGGTGCCGAGTGCTTAAAATTGATCAACGATCTCAATCGACCAACGGTCGATCGGTTCGCGGCCAATTAAGTGGCCCAGCTCAGCAGTGGTGCCAGCAAAAACTGACGCTGGCGAAGTGACACTTGGGCCAGCGCTTAATTACTGCGACTAATCGACCGACACTCGAGGAGAAGAAGGCGTTCGCGGTTCGCGTCCGGAGTGAGTAAGTTTTTGAAATTGATTTTCCCCTTCTATCAGACCGCCTCCCGGTGGACCTTTGCCGGTGACAAGTGATCCGGCCGGCGGGCACAATGGGAAAGTGATCTGAGCGATCCGTGTGCCATTCCGAGGGCCCACCGAGGGCGGTCTCCTGGCGTGAAATATTTAACTACCGGCCGTGGCACTGTTGCCGCGATCGTGATCGCGACGAGGCTGCCCGCCACGATCGTGTCCCCGGGTGAGTTTTCTCCCCTGGAAACCCCATCCCCTTGGGGGGCCACAGAACATAGCGATCACCCACAGCATGCCAGCGGGTGGCTGGCAAGCGTAATGGTGCCCGCCGGCCGGACCAATGGACCCCAAATTGACGTGTCATGAACCGTGTCGGATTTCAGTTGGCGCTGCGCGGTAAAACATCAGCAGCAGCTCCCGCCAGCCGGCGGCAGCAGCTTCCGGATCCGTGCCCCGGGAACGGGGACGGAACGTGTCGGGCCGAAAGCAAATAATGAGATACCCGTGCTGGCGGGTTAAGGTTTTATGGGCTCAATAAAGCATAAAATATTGCACCAAGTGCCACAAGGAACACAAAGGAACGCGTGTTGGGCAAACATGATCCCGGGGGCGATCTCCCAGATGATCTTGAGGGCGAGATTGTGCTCCAAATTGGTCCTAATACGATCATCTCTTTTATTGGGCGTTCGTTACCAGACTGCAAACCAGGATTAGCGTCATCCTGAAGAAGAAAAAGGTTATTTGGTCCGAACAGTCCGAACAGCTTCGGTCGCAACGTTTGTGTGGCTAACGGTACTTTAAATAGCATCTTTCGGGGGAAACTAATGACAGTAATTATGTTCATTCAATTATCTAATTTCTTCTGTCCAAACGTGGAACTGGCCGCGAAAGGCCAACCGCTTTCGGACCCGAGCCACGCGATCACGTGCCGCCGGCTGTAAGACTGCCGAGTTCCGGAACGGTATTTTGGAACGCGACACCGGCGCTGGGGACTCGTCCTGAATAATGAGTCCCCCCACGAGTGTCAATGGGTTTCTCCAAACCATCGCAGAACTTGGACTGCGGGAAGTAATGTGGCAATAATATTTCAATTACATCGACTTTCTTGGTGGTGGGCCTCCCGGTCGAGCACTATTGTTCCGTCCCCGTTCCGTATAAGGCGAATGGCCATTTTTTGGCAACGACCCACTATTTGTCTTCCAATCGGTTGCACCACCACCACCCCTAGCGCGATCACTCGCAACATTCCACGCTGCGTTTGCGTGGCGCGTGCGTGCGTGGCGCATTCGAAAGGAGCCGGCCAATAAGCGATCCGTTTATCCTTTCCTTTATTTTGTTTATTTTTTCTGGTCGCTGTCGCAGTTCGCTTCCGATACGATCGGAGGTGTCAAAATCGGGTAAAGAGAAATATCGTCCAGCCACGCGGTGGAGACAAATTTCGATGGGGCTCTCGTGAATGGCCTCCACTTCGCTAAATTAATGGAACGCGCGCGGCGCGATTGGCTTGTAAGAATTTGTCACACTTTCCCCACACGTCATTTATGAGGCACTGAAAAATCGTATGCAAATCTCCCATTCACCCGAGGCCGATCTGTTTGCTGGTGTTACCGATCGATTGCCACCGTGAATCGGATTGTTGTGCTGGTCCTAGCATCCGCATTCTCCCGGCATGGCTGAAGTCATCGAAAAGCAATTTCCGTTCTGCGGTTCTCCGAACACAGAACCGAGGCGGCCGTTAAAATGTTAACGATAATGGTGTTGCCTCCGACGCGTGAGAACCCGTCTCGGGTCCGAACCCACCCACACGGATTTAATGTAGTCAAATAAATTCAGCCCGAACATCGGGGATCGAGCGATCGCCTCGCTTCGTTATGCTCGTTATGTGTCAGCTCGGAGTGCAATCCCGAATCGGATCCCGAGGGCAGCGGGAGTATCCAACATAACCCGCGCGGCCCTCACGGCACACAAAGAAGCCCAACGGCATTATTAAACGCCAATCGAATATTGTTCAACATCATTAAAAAGACATAATTTACGCAGCCGCGCCGGGCTCGATCGGCTGCCGGGCCTGGCCGAATCCGTTCTACAGCAGTCCCTCTGTCTCATCGCAGGAGTGTCTTTTTATAGACTTCGGGCGGCGCATTAAACATAGGCGTCCTCCCGTCGAGTGGCTCGGTCGCCCGAATGAATCATAATCATCCCGCGCGAACGGCGAGCAAACGAGGAGCAGACAGCAGACACTTGGGCCTATGTTGTGTTCCGCGCGCGTCTGGCGTTGTTATGATTATTCATATCAAAATGGAAAAGAGTGAAAGAGTTGGCCTGGCCCTCTTTCAAGGGCCATGGGATCTCCAGCATCCAATCCAGGCACGGCCAGGCGGATTACGGATCATCACACGCGGGGCGGTGTATTATGCCCGTTCCACTGTTACACGGTTTTTTGTTTCCATCCCGATGCCCGTGAACTATGCTCCTCCGGCGAATGGACGCATAAATGTGAAGGTTAAAGCAGTATTGAACAAGAGAACATGGCAACAAACAAACACACTAGTGAAAAGCATCGATCTTCGGTGTAGAACCCTTTTACCGGGCTCGGCGGATTTCACGTTTTATCTCGGACATTCTCGGGAAAATAGAAATAATAGGCAATAACTTATTGTAAATTCTCTACGCTGGCCGCCCGGGTGTCGCCACGACCGCCGCTTCCATGTCTTCGACCGGCCGGCGACACGGCCACGACACGAGTTTTTATCCGAAATTCGCTCCGTTTGGGTATGCCTCATCGATATCGATAGGCCATCGTGCGGAATGTAGAAATAGATAGCCCACGATAGTCGGCTTCATTCGCGACAACTCAAAGGAGTTCCGGAGCCCGGATCGGCGGCTTCAGTCGCGGTCGTCGTGCATTTTTCCTTCACACTTACTCTGTCGTGATCTTTTCGCGGACAATGCCAATGCTTCCCGGGGTGGTGCATATATTGCGCCACAACATTCACATTCGCCATCGCTATTAACGATCGCTTTTGTTCCTTGAATTCGCTTCGGTGAGTAGGGCCCAAGAATAGTTAAAATTGAAAAATAAAATAGCATACGAACGGGGTGAATCGATGGTGGGTCCATTCTCCACAGCATCCGCTTCACCAAGAGCCGCAGACACCATAAAAGTTTGCGATGCAAAAGTTTACAACGCATCACACTCGCAAACGCACAATGCATTAATGCCTTTATGGCGTTATTGAAACTTTCCGCCACAACAACGGCCAACAGCAGCCGCCAGCTCATAAACTCACCGTTGTGCCACCGAGCTTCATCATCGCTCAGTGTCGGGCTCTCGGGTTGCTTTTTTATGCTCGTTCTGACCTGAAGAAGGATGCAAATTTTTCATCCCCAACACGGCGAGCATATTGTGCCCCGGTGACGGTGGAATCTGTCACCACCTACGTCGAGACCATGGGCCCGTACGGTGGTCGGTTCGATGATAAAGATGGAAGTTTTGTTAGGTAAAAACGGCAAACGTGACGGCGAGTGGCGTTAGGACCGCGCAATCAACACAATGCACCAATGCATCAACACCCATGGTGGGTTTTTGCGGCTCTCTACCGCAACGATCGGTTGCCAAATCGCTGGTTCCACTGGCCAGACCACGTGTGGTCCGGACAACCGGGATACATTACAACGAACTTCTTTTTTATGCTTAACCTTAAAAACCACCCGGCTTGTTACCGGGGATATCCGCCCGATATCCGCCCGATATCCGTCAGCTTCCCGGGGCGAAAACATGGCTCCAACATGCGACCGAAACAATTGCGAACACTACCACCCAAACGCAAAAAAACAGGCGACTGCTCCACAGGGGGGTGGTACCCGGGTCTCCCGGTGCCAACAATGTAAATTGGTCATGATAAATTGTGCAAACGCGGCCGCGGGACTTCCAAAAACGCGGCCCGCCGGCGAGCAAGAGCTTAGATCGCGACTCCTGCTGTGACCCGGCCGGCCCGGTTACTACACAGTGTTCCTCCTATTGGGGAGGGACCACACACAAAAACCCGCGGCGTGACATATAGAGCACGGGAGGCGGCACCGGGCGGTTCCGTGCCATAAATGGGCCGTGTGCACGGGCGGCAGAGCCTTTTTGTGTGTTAATGCAATTTGCGATCGAAACTCTATCGGGAAGGTTTCGGACGACGGCGGACCGACCACAAACACTCTACACAGCGATGCGTGAGAAGTTTCTGTAGTCCGTGCCGGAGTGCCGAGGTCTAGATTCGCGGACCCCGGAAGAGAGCTCGGGAATTCCAGCGCGCCCAGCGGCTAAAAGACTTTTATTGTATTTATGTTTTTTTTTTCGCCCACCGAACATCGGCCACCGAAAGGTCACGCGTAGCATCCTCGATTGGTTCATTTTTCTTCGGGCCAAGCACAATGTTGCGCAATTGTTGTGCGCGATGCGAAGCGGTTTTGGGCCCGGTTTGGCAGAGACCACTGGCAGAACTCTTTCTGTTCCGTCACGATCCCGATCGCGCGAATGGAGTGATTTTTGTGTACGATATCCCGAGGCACTTTCCAATTCCGTTATCGTATGCCCAAAATAAAAGCTGTTTACTATCGACGACGTAAACGCCCCGAACACGGCTATTAACGGCTGCCCTGTATGCGCCGCGAAACGCGTCCTTTATACGGAGTCGTAAACTCGATAAGGAACATCTTTCGAACGACCAAATTTGCGCTCGATTAAAGTCGAATAAAACTGCAAACTGGCGGCAGCGTCCTTGCCGGCTGAATTGCCCTCACCGGTTCCGCCTTATTAAACGTTCAAACGTTAAACGGTAAATAATTGCTCGCTCGTAAATCCGCTTATCTCGGTGGGAGTTGCCAAAAAGCCTATATAATAAGCCGAATCACCGAAAGGCACTGCGTTTGCTGTCTGGCAGCGCCACCGTGTTGCGCCCAAAACTGTCCGCCAGCTAGCCGCTGTTTGACAATATGTATCAAATTCCAGAGGCCCCACACCCAAACAGTCCTGATTGACAGGGCGGTGCCGGGTCTTTGACGGAACAGGATCAAGCCCCGCCAGAGCACCGGGCATGGACCAATCAATCGATCAATGCTCGCGCGAGACGTAGCTACAGACTGCAACCTGTTGAGTTTTCGAACCACACCACACAGAGATCCAAAAGAAATCCGGGCCGCCCGCTTGAGGCGGATCGTTCGAATGAGGTTGAAAAACAAACCTCTTGAGAGGTATCATTGAATGTTGAAGATGCCCGCGTAAGGACGGCAATTAGTGTGCATTAAACAGAAGAAGCGCACCGATTCGCCAGCGAATCTGACTTTTAATTACCATGCGATTTAAACTGCTCGCTGGCGTTCATTTTGCTCAACAAATTGAAATGATGCTGCGCATTGCCGCGTCTGGGGTCTGGGTAGCATACACATTATCGGTTCGGCCTTTCTTACCTCTGCTCGGCGAATCGAAGCGAGGCATCGATTTTGTGGGTTTGTCCCCCTCCTCGTTCGGTGCTGAAATCGACACGCTCATTAAGAGGGCGCGATAGGGATAAGAATTTAACCAGCTTGTAAGCTCGTTAACACTCCATCCCGTTAACACGGAGGACAACATTAACAATCGAAGCGACGACGGCTTCGGTTGTGGAGAGCAACGGTAAAAACCGGCGACCGGCCGGCGTATTCGATAACCGAGATGTTTGTTTTCTTATCTATCACGTATTTAAAATTCATTAGCACAGACTAAGGCTATCTCGGATACGGGGACGATAAGCGATGGCGGGCAGGAAACATAACACGAAGCTCAGTCATCGCAGCCAAAGCATAATGCTAATGTGTGCGCCGAGCCGTCAGTTCTGGTTTCTACTCCACTCAACGCATCAAAGTTAGCCGGGCACAATCGGGGCCTGACTGAGCCACTGAGGCGGCTATTAATAGCACTGCCGCCCGAGCGTGGTCGTCTGCCGATAGGCGATCTTCAGCAAGCATCGGTGGTTCAGTGGTAGAATGCTCGCCTGCCACGCGGGCGGCCCGGGTTCGATTCCCGGCCGATGCAAGATACACCAAAATTCTTTTTTAATGGGCATCCGGTTTTTCGGTACTTTGCAGAAGATCTTCGCATCTCGAACTTGCCATCTATCAGATATCGCAAAGAAAAGCGAAGAAGAAACTGTTCATGCTCACAGCAAAAAGTCCTTTAATTACGACGTTTTGTCATTTTTGTCGGTCGCCTAAAGGCACATCCGGCTTAAGCCTTTCAAAGCCCCTGTACCCTGTGCAAAATTCCGCCGACATCACCGGCACATTCTTTGCGCTGGCGACAGAATACACCGAACCTCGCGCGAAAAGTCGCGAAAAGAAACGCTTCTTTAATTATTGCGCCTTTGCCTCATTATCGCGGGACCCGCGGGGTGTTGGCCAGCCAGCCGCCCGGCCGGCTATAAAACCGCGAGTATTATCACCCTGTTCACCTTCTGTGTGTAATCGGCACGGCCGGATGGCCGAAATGCTGCCGCACAGGATCGAGGAGATGCCCCGGGAAGGATAATTTACGCGCCCCGCGTTTGGCCGGTTCCGATGCCGGTTCCGATGCCGGTTTCTGAGGCCAACCTTGCGCCACCGCTAAGACGCGCTTCATTAGCATGTCGCCGCACGCCGCACGGGAAGGCACCTCACGTGTGCGCGGCTTTTCGTCACCTTGCGTTGCAGGCTGGCTGCGGGCCACTATCAATGCGCACGCCCCTCGGCAGTGGCCGGCGCCCCATTCAGGCCCGGGTCCCTCTCGTTGCGCCATTCAGCCACATGCAAAAAAGATATTTCCTTAAATGGGATTCAGCGAACCGGCCACAACCAGTCAGTCGGCTCGTGGGGGAAGGACACTCGACCGAGAGGGACAGAGAGAGAGTGAGCTGAGGGGGTACGTATGTATGCGCAATTATTGCAACCGTGACCCATTTTTGGCCCGCGGTGAGTTTTGAGGCGCAGCACCAGTGCCTGCCATGACGCAGCAGACGCGCGTGAATGCTGGAAAGGATTTTAATTTTCGGCGAAGAAGTACCGTTAAGGAAACAGAGTCCGTGTGCGCCGCCCGGCGCGAAATTACCTTCGCCTTCGGATCGGTTTCGATAAAAGACGCGGTGCGGTGCGCGAAATCAAGCCCCAAAAAGGGTGCAATCTATGGTAAAAGGTTATCCACAGGGCCTCCCGGTGATTGTCAGCTGAATAGGGCCCGAGTGGAGGAATCGGGGCCACTGGGCTTGAGGTCTTACCAATTAAAATGGCTTAATAAAGCCATATTTCATTTACATACTCCGTCGCCGTTGCCAGGCAGTACACAGATTTGCTGAGCTGAGCGGCGGTCATCTCCGTGTTGGGCCATCGAATGTGCCACTTCTGGGAGCCTCAATCAACGGGCAGTTCTTTCAATTAATTCACTTTGCCAGCGTTTCGGTCGAACGGCCGTGTCAATCTTCTTCACACGGGCGACCCTGCGTGGTGGCGGGTCATAGGGTGGAGCAGCGCCGTAAGGTCGTTCGGCCTCAGGAACGGCATGGGACGCACAACTCAATCAAACTCAATCGAACCACCTACAGACCTAACAAATTTGTACGGCGTCCCCGTCAGACGAAAGAAATTGCCGACAGGAAAGTTCCAAACTTTCATCGGACCATAACACCCCAAGGACTCGGAAGGCGGAGTCGGAAGGGTTAGGCGGGGGCGGACGGGCTGACCGGGCTTAACTAACTCGGCCGTTCATTGAATAAACATCTCCCCAAACTCAGCACAAGAAACAAGCAAAACTAAAATTATGCAAATTGTTTTCATTTAATTACGGGCCATAACTTTGCCACCGGTCCAAGTCCTAGATCCTGCGTTCGGTCACGTGTTGGAACAAGAAATTACTATGCCTATAGAAAGTAGCGTAAGCCGTGTTGGAAGTTTTATGGACCACCCTCCGAAGGGTTCAATATTTTCCTTAAATGGCTGAGAATAAAAAGCCAATATTTGGAATAGGAATTGGACGACAAATATCGGGTTCGATCGGCTCGTTTAAGGACCCGCCTCTGTTGGGCAATGTTGGTCATAAACGGGCGATTAGCGCCGCTTAATCCATCGCGTCCACATGGCATCGGGTAATGAGGCTATCGACGGAAAAGGGTCACAAAAATGTGTTTATGGTCGTCCGACTCCGACTTCGAACGCCCGACAGTATAACCAGGGACAACAAATTCCGCAAATCAACTACGAGCGGTTATTAAAAAGGGCTATAAATTTGACCAACCCGGAGAGCGTACTTATTTTGTCAACAAACTCCGTACTTAGGCTCCACCTGGGAACCTAATGGTCCGTTAATTGCCGCCGTGGCGAGCCACGGTGACCAGCAAACCGTGATCGATGGCCGGCTGACCCACATTCGCAACCCACGGGTTACGTTTTATGATTCAATCGCTCGTGGATCGCTCGTGGATTATGTTGTGCCTCGGCCCCCGTTCGACGATCAGACTGTCGGCCGGCAGCTGATCGATCGAAACGGCCAACGGTTTCAAGATCAACTGCCGGAGGAGGCCCTGTCCGGGCGGAGACTGTAGGCCGCTCGGGGAGGTGATGTAGCCTTGGATTCGCACCTCGCGGAGTGTGTAACTCGATCCCAGGGCGAGCGCCATTAATCCGAGTGCCGTCGGAGAACACAACACGCAACACCTTCACTGACTCGCCAAATGATGATGGCGCCTATAATTGAGTCATCCCGGCTTCGGAGTGTGTTTTGGGGGAAACAACGGAAAGTCCACTTTTAATTAACGCCACCCATTCCTTGGGGACGAACACGTCCCACTTAATTGCGGGGTCCGGCGATATGTTCGAAGGAACTTTGGTCTCGATTCCGCTTCCGTTCCGCTCGATAAAGATCTTCGACCGCGGAAGCTCTTCCGCCTCCGCCATGATTTAATCAACACCATCTCGGGGTCCACAACATTGTGTGCGCCATCATCATCAGGAGAATCTGTGTCACGTTCCCGCGGTGCGTGACCTCATCAAACGGTTCCTTCATGCGGAAGTTCTAGACGCCTCTGCGAATTAAGACGCTCATACGTCACTCCATTCCCGGATAGCCCAGGACCGGATAGGCGCAGGGAAGTGTGTCTCTTCGTCGACGCTGTCATCCGACCCCGGAATTGAGTGCCGGACGGAACGGTCTGTAGGTCTCTTGTGGTTCGTCACCGCGAAGTAATTCTGCGTCCTTCGGCATGTTTATGAGCTCCACGTGGGCTCTGCTCCTCAAAAGTGAACTGTTCCCCAAAAAGGCCGACCGAGACCCATAGACCCAGTTCTCTTCTGTGCGTGTGTCGTGGGAATTGGGACGTGATTCGAAGCCCTCGAAATGTTGGAAAATGTTGGCGCTCCATCACAGTTTCGGGAAGGCATTCCAAAACCGGCACCAAAGCCAGCTCCAATTTAATTACTCGACTCGGAACGGGACGGAAATCTACCGCCCCAAAAGGACACGATACATCAGCATTGACGACTGTGGCATTCTTTTATCCTTGGGCCGTGCGATAGCCCGATCGACGTGGTCGACTGGTCTTCTTCAAGGATTCACCTTGAAGGTCCGTTCGGTGGCTTGCCTTTTACGCCGGCCTGTCCTTTCGAAGGAATGCAGGGAACACAGCATCAACACACATCGTGAGGTTGCCAATTCGCGTGACATCGCGGGGTTCGCTCGGGAAGTGCATTTGTAATTCTAATATCAGCCGCCCCTCCGCAGCCACCAGCACCTTCTGGGGCGGCGTGGAATGTTTCATGTTTTGTTGTGATTGGTCGCGATGGCGTGGCGTTTCTCGTGAGTCATTCCAGCCGGGATGATGGGTCGCTCACGATATCGCATCGGAATGGGACACCGACCGATGCCGTGTGCATCAGCATCATCATGCAGGTTGCCGATAAATCCGGGCGCGATGCGGGTCGCTGAACTCGGGAACGAACGGGATCCGAGACGTTGGCATATCACACGCCGACCGCCGACCCGACGCCGCCGCCAATGGTTTCGGTAGGCGCATTTTCCCGCGTATCGCCCGAAGAAGGAAGGAGATGATCATTCATCGCCATCGGTCCACGGGGGAAGTGTTTTCCCCTTTTTGGGACGCCCTCTACGCATTCTTGTTCGCTGTCGTTCGGTTATGGACATTGGTGCGTCGTCGCCATGGTGACCACGTGGCTCTCATGGCTGTCCCTCAGCTCAGCATCCGCCATATTCGGTGCAACGTGGTTTCTGTTGGGCCGCCCTGTCGCCCGACCGAGTCGAATGCATCGGGATGCACCTATAAATAGATCACCCCACAAGAACTTCGGCACCGTAGTGTGGAGTGGATCTGTCATTCGACGATGTCCAACAACGATCACTATATTGTGTCACACGTTCTTCAAGTTTGTTACCAAACAAGCTGGAGACTTCGGGCTCATGTGGCCCGAATTCTCGCAGGATCCTGAAGTCGACCTCAAAGCTCAGCGCTCAGCAAGGCCACGGAGGAGCATAATGTATGCCACCAGACAGAGCCCAGTTGTTGACGGCCTGACACCGAGCGTCCTTAAAAGGCCTTGATCGCGATCGCGCAAACAAAGGCGAATCCGATTATGGCGAAAACTCGTGTTCCAATTTCACTCGTGTTCTGCCCCTCGGGGTGGGATTCTAATAAGCCACGCCGAGAAAGATGTTGCTCAAGCTCGAGAGGGTGGCGATGCTCTCGATGTTGTTCGATGCCGTTGTCGGTAATTTGTCATGAAGTCACACAGCCTCACAGCCGTGCGGAGTAGTGCTCCGCCGGAGATTAATGGGCACGGCCGTCGGCACACACACTGGCGTGTTGCCAATTCGTCCAGGCAAACAACAAACGGTGCTGCTGCTTAGATGCACAATCTGGCCGGGGCTCTTTCGTGTTACGTCTGTTGGATTATTATTACCATTTACCGAAAACCCTCGGATTGAACGGGTAAATTGGAGGCTGGTCGCGATACCCATGATGCTATCCTTTTTTGGCACCGTAGTGCTGCTGCCAGCGCCAGAGCCCTTTCGGCCTCGGGGCCTCGGTTCAACCTCTACTTACTCTTCAGGAAGGGGTCTTATTGCTGGAAATCAATCACTGTTGTGTTGGTTCGTTTTGCCCGCTATGCTGTGAAGGAGGCCAATGCATGGTCTAAGTAAAATGTGTTTGTTTGTTTAGTATTCTTTTCTATTACAAACCGAAAGTGCTAAAGCAAAAGTGATTTAAGTACCTGGCAATGAGAGGTTTGAGTTGCATGCTCGATGTCACTAAGCGTCACTTCCCAAATGTTGCGTCTCTGACTCCATTAAATAGTCTTAAAATTTTTACCATCGCCCATTCGGACAAAGTCACTTTTCGTCACGCGCCTACTTGGTAATAAAACGTTCCATCGGCGAAATGTTCGCCCCAAAAACGGATATCATCATCCACCACGCGGGGCACCCAAACATCAACCTGCTGATAATTTACCTTTTAAGACCCTCACGACGGGGCCTCCTGCATTATTGGGTCCACTCATCCAGTGGCCTCCAAAAACCCTGCCCCGTCGTATGCCCCAGTTGGATAAATGGCTCCTGGGGAAGCCTACCAAAAAAAAACACCGGAGAAGATGGCGTTCCGGCTTAGGGCATTCCGCAAACGGTCGGTCGGTATTATTGACTTAGGTCGCCCGGCCGCCATACGAAAAGGTACCCACCAAAGAATGCTTTGCGGTGGGTTGGCCTGTCCCTTGCGGGGAAGCACCGAAAAATGGCAAACAGCTTGGTGGGAATTTCCTGCGCCCAAAGAGGCGCTGTCGGCATTGCGTTCTTTTTCGTGCCAAAAAATGACTTCCAATCACGCCACACACGCACGGTCCAGGGACGGCACAGGGAAGTCAACGATTATTTCGGTGGCCCAACGGGCTTTGGGCTGCTGCCAACCGGCTTAAAGTTCCCCACGATACTCCCATTTATCATGAGACGTTCGGTGCTATTAAAGGTTTGGGTCCGTGAAGAGATCCGTACGTCATCTCCCACTCGCACGGAAGGTAACTTATGGTATAATTTCATCCCATTTCCGGTTCACTCCCCGATGGGATGAGTTTTGAGATTTGGAACCTAAAGACGGACACCGATAGACTAGAGCGTGCTTCATTGGGAGTAGCGGGCTATTAATTTTGAAATAACTATCACCCCAGTCCATCAACTATCAGCCCCGGCGGTGTCCGCGCACGCAACGGAACCCGTTTGGCTCTGTAATTAGTTCGACCTTGGAGGCTTGGAGGCTCAGAGGTCGGCTTTATCCATCGGTTGAACGCCCCCATCGGGCACCCCGAACTGACATTGGCAGCGTGTGCTCAACGGACCAGAACCGCGACCACGGTGACAGTTCCTGTATGGGCCGCGACTCTGTCCGCTTGATAGGCAAATTTTATTCAAACGACCACGTGTTGGCTTCAAAGTACCAGGGACCTGCAGAGAGCGCAGGTGAAAAATTATGACCGTTCCAGACCCCCGCATCTAGATCTTGCGTCAGAGCGTGAAATGTGGTGCACAATAAATTAAAATGTAATTTGACGAATCCCCCGCACCTCAACGACACAGCCGCCCCCCACAAGGCACAATGAAGCTCATTAAATCCAGCTCACTCACGGTTCCGCGAAAGTCCCGCGAGTCATCCCTTTGCATCGTCGTCTGCAATCCATCTGTTTGCGCCGATCGCGCACGATCAGCTTCGGCGCGACAACAGCTGTGTGGATTGCAAAAAAGGGGGGCGCGAATTAAGAATGGGGCCAACGAAATACTTGACGCAACAAGTTGTGCGAGACGCGTTCGTACCCGGCCGCGTCATCGCGACGTTCTCGCGAAGGAAGTCGGACCTTGGGACGGCGAGGCGGGCGCCAAACAGCGCATTTGTCACATCCAGCAGAGTCATTTAGCGGCTTTTGGCCGCGTATCGTGGGTGCATCTGGCGTTCTCCAGCGATCGATTTTAAATCGTTTCCTGGGAATGCTGCCGGTTAGTCAAGGGAATGGCCAGCTCGCGGTTTGGCGTGCCACATAGTTGAGCAGCGCGTCAAATGAACCATAATGGGACGTGCGGCACGCAAATCGTAATTGGTCATTTGATCCGCAGCTTGACGCGGAGTCCGTGAAGCTATTCCAAAGCATCGCCAGGAACGTTAGGAACGCGGGGCCTTTTCTATGAGTAAACAAAATAATGGAAGTTAACGCTGCCTTTCCGTTTTCTTTCTCCCCACAGTACGACAACGTTAACTCCTGTCTCACGGTTCTGAGACAGCATCAGGTCGGAGGCCTCGAATCGGTAACTCCGAACGACATCTTTAGTGGGCGGCTGAAAGCGGTTCTTTCGCTCTTCTTTGCTTTGAGTAAGTAACGATTTTCACGATATTTCAACAAAATACGATGGATTAACAGAAATTTCTTTGATACGAGCTGAAAAAGCGAGGCAAAAGGCAACAGAAAGTTTGTGGGGCGGTTTGTGCCTTTGCTAAAACCAAACTCACAACCAGATGGCGCTTCGGTATGACACGATAAATTAATCTCTCAATCGTTCCGCAGGTCGGTACAAACAAGCAACGAAGCAGAAATCATCGCTGCAACTCCTTCACCAGCCCCCGCCGCAACTGCATCAACAGCATCAACAGCAACAACAGCAGCAACAACAACAAACAAAGGTTGAGATTCATGCGGCTCCGACGGAAATGACGAACCGGTAAGTTTAGAAACAAACCCTAAAGGGTTTGTGTCTCCGCTAAATGAACCGATTCACGTTTGACAGTTGGTGGGAAACAAAAAAAAAGCAAAAAGCGAATCGGTTGAAAAGCGTTGGTACCGCTATCTGAAAATCGCTGCGCGCCGGAAACCTTCTTTTTTTTTATATGCACCTTCTGGCACAGATTCTATGCGTGGCCATTATCTGTGGCGGTTTTTCATTAAAGCACTCCACACAGGTGCAACAACAAACTACGTCGCCTCACGCAGTTCGTTCATAAATGTAAAAGTGATCCCGTTGAAGGATAATGGAACCGATTTATGTTAATATTCTGCGTTCGTTTCACGGCCAAACAGCTAGTAACAGTAAATGTGTGGCCATAGTTTAATATACACGTGGCGTGCAGTGCAGCGAGCACTGCATAAAATCTGCCGAGATCTGATGATGCTGCCGGGATCAGATACAGCACACCGGGACCCCCGACCGGGTTGCCGCCGGATCAGACAGAAATGCAAATGTGATGCCGCATGTGGCACAACCGGCAGCAGCAGCAGCATAAACCAGCGAGGAGGCGTGAACCCGCCTCCCGTCTCCCGTGGGACCACTTCTCGAGCTGTTTGTTTGCGCTGTTTTGCTGCATTTTAATGCGATTGCCGGTGTTTTGCCAAACAAACCCCCGAAACGGAACGATTTAAATGAAGGAACACGAAACGAACGGCCATTCGGCGGTGCCGAGAACGCTCTGATGGTGACGGCGGAGGATTAGTTGGGCGCGGTCTGTTGATAGATAGAAACATTGACGATGTAAATCGGTTTCCCATTTCGCCCAAGATGCTGGAAAACTCCTTCACGCCGAGTCACGTTTTGCCGGTCCCTTCTCGGTGTCTTTAGTGTGCTGCAATTGCAATTTAGATCGCAGATAGTGCAGGTCTTCGTTGCTGCGAGGGCTATCAATATTCCGTTCGCTTCCGGGTATCGAATCGATCCAATTCATCCAAGCGCCATCAAACGGCGCACAAATTACGGTTAATTAACCTTGCACGGGGCGTCAGCCCCAAAAACTAATTTAACGCTTTACATCCGAGGGGCCCCTCGGGTCGACTTCTGTTACTGTTTCCGGTTTAATGTTTCATGCTTTCACCGAAAAGCAAACAACGTGGCGTGCTTTCAACGCTCCGGTGGGGCTCCGGTGTTCTTGCTTCCTGCTGCCACTTCTACGGGGAGGGGATTGCTGTTGGTCCTTTTTCGGTCCAATCCCCGGTTTTGCTTCCATTCCGGCCACAGTCGGTGGCCCTTTTTTGGTCGACTGCCCGAAGACAGCACCAAAAAAACCAACCGCTCGCTAGGGCAGGGTAAGCAAATCCTGAAACACAACATCTAGCCGGAGGGAAGAAATCGGAAATGCGATCGATGCCGTGCTCCGGACCGAACGGGGAGACGATAAAAACCGGGAACTTCCTTCCTCCGAGGCGAAAGGTTGAACGCAGATGTTTGTAGTTTATGGCCCCCCGGTAGGGTCGGCCAAAAAGCATCCCCACCCGACAAGGACGACGACGCCGAAGACGACGACGGTGGTTTAAATTGTATTTCCACACGCATTTGTGAGGAAATATCATCGCCGGGGAAAATTGAGTGTGACAATCCTATTTGTGACGAAGGTGGCCAACCAGAGGGCTGGGGGAGGGCAGGTTGAAAGGTGATTCAATGTTGTCCTTCCGGTTGCGGTAGCCGCAGGCGGGCGGGCGCGCCCGATCAACGAGCGCACGCGGTGATCGAGCCGTAATAAAAAAGGACGAGAACCAATGCATGTCTAACACCGTTTAAGGCAGGACGACGACAACGACGATGATGATGTTGGTGATGGTCGCTTCGCTGCGTGAAATGACGAGCGGTCGAAAGAAATGGTGGACGCCTGGGCCAGGACCAGGGTTTTGTCAACTCCCCGCTGGGGGAGTTTCTTGGAGAAAGTTTCCCGGCTCTCCCGCACTGGGGCTTCGAAGGGACATTTATGCTGCTGTGCTTCACCGACAAAGAAAGATATTAAATTCGGCAACGGGGCCCCGAGGGGACGAGTTGCCTGATTTTGCAGGAACTCTGGTTGGCTCTGCGGATTATCGATCGATAATCGTTCCTTAACCAGCCCCATAGCAAACGAGAAATGGGTGATAAATTGATAGAAGATGGCCATTCGAAAGTATTTATCTGCCTTGGGAACGCCACACCAGTTGGCACGCTAGTTGGAGAGGGTGTTTTAGGTTGTGCCATAAAATTGATTAACTAACGCTGTGGCTCGCCAAACTGTTACAACGTTACCCGAAAGGTGCGCCCGCTCGGGGGCTAGCTAGTTTTTTATTGCCTCGCAATGGGTTTATTTGAATATTGAGCAATAAACGGAGCGACCGACGATTAGTGCGGCGTGCGGAACATAAGCCGCCAGCTGACCGCCCTAGAATTTATGGCACCGGACTGACCGCGTGGAATTCATATTTGGTACTCCCTTTCCGGCTGTAAATTGGACCTTAAAACCAACAAAGAAAAAAAAACACTTCGAAAGGACACTGCGAACGGAGCACCGGAACGCGAGCCATATGGAAGGCGGCTTTGGTTGGCGGTGAATGGTAATGAGAGAACCACCGTTTGATCCCCATTTCCGGTCCGAAGGGCACCGGCCGGGATAGGGTTTTGTAAATTGGTGGAATACAAAAAAGCTGTCGAGGGCGGCCGTACTATCTTGTCGCACAATCCGAAAGGAGTAGAAATTTATTACATTGCCCCTGACTGAATTCCTGTACGGCGCCTGATCCACCACTCTTCTGTTGTCCTTTTGGCCGTGCCGTGCTACGTGGCACGTGGCCACTCCCAAACGTATTGACCAGCACTGGCTCATGCCCCACCAGGACGATCGATCTTCATCGAGCCACCCGAGGTTGATTGATTATCCAGATACTCGGGAGGCCGATGCCACGGCCGAGCGCGTCAATTATGCACGGGACAAAACCACCGACCACGGGGTGAGGTTGCAAAAGTTTGTCGAACAACTTGTAAACCCAGCCGCGAAGAGGGTGTGCTGGTGCAGGCACTTAAAATCTTAGCGGCACACGTGCCACGTCGGCGCTAAGACGAAGACAAATATTGGCCTAGGCATCCAAACGGATCGTCTCGTTGTGTCGGCTAGGGCTAAGATACTAATCCTTCTTGGGGCCGCCCTGGAGTCGATCCGGAAGCTCGTCTGGAGGGTTGAGCCATGGTGCACCCGAAGTAATGCTTCCTTTCTTCATTCTCTGGCCACCACTCTCGATAAATAATTTCTAATGGCGGCGCTGCCGGATCGTTTATATTCATTTTTGTACGCTACTTGCACCGGAGCGCTTGCCAGGATTTGAAAGGTAACACCCGGAACACTAGAAACACTATAGCCAGGTACCAGACCCCACCACGCGGAGGATAACGGCATCATCAACGGCAGCGCCGAGCGTTAGAAAGGGATAAATGCAAATTCAAATCCGCTCCGCAATGTCCATAATGTCCCAGGAACGTGGAGTGGAGTGGCGTGGTGGGCCCGAAAAGGACATAAATCTTGCCACCCTCACGAATCCCGGAATCCCGTATTACGCACCCGAAAACAAACGCGCGGTGCGCGAGAAACACATTCCAGACTGGTCTATCCCTCTGGTCTAACGTCCTTTTCGAGTGGACGCGCCCCTTTTGCGCCAGCGCTGCGATGATGCGTGCCGAAGGGGAGCCACCCGGGTGGGGCGGCAGCCGAGTGATGGGGAGCGGTATCAATTCGGTGCGTAAATCATGTCCCATGTGGCCACCGGCGGCGACTCTATGGCCGACGGCTCCCTGGGCAACCCCACAGGGAGAGCCACACAGGGAGAGTGTCACAAATGGTGGTGATTAGGAAGAACTTTGCCAACTTCATTCCGGAGCGCACGTCTTCCGGGCTTCGGGAAGGTTTGGATTAATATATAGATTTTTTGTTTCTTCACCGGCTTTCGGTTCCGGAAACCCTTCCGAGGGCCATTCCACGGGACACGTGCTGCCACGCGGAGGTGGAGTAGATTTTTAAAGCCAAATTAGTGCAGTTATTATCGCCATCGCTCGATCGCAACCCCTTTTGCCGCTGTGGACTTCCGGCTTATCGCTCCCGTGAGGGGGTTCCGGTTGCTTTCTGTGCGGCATTTTTACTGCTCCTTATCACGAACGTCCGTCCTGGGACTCCCGATAGTGTTATCCTCGTGCGGCTGCCAACCGGAGGGCGTTGATACTTTTAATGAATCGGTGGTGTTGGCCGGGCTTTAATGAGAAACTT
>NW_026453889.1:0-6155 GCF_943734635.1 Anopheles cruzii
CCAATCACGTCCGTCGTGAAGCGGGCCACTAGATCCAACAGGTTCAGGACGCTTCCCTCATCCGTGGCCACCACTTCCTGAAGGTGTTCGCCAAACTGTCTGCCAACTGCCACCATCGTCGGAAACATCATCTTCATCTTGCCCGAGGTGAACGTCGGCGACAGCTTGTTCCGCAACGAGCGCCACTCCTGGCCCTCCAGATTGAACAGATGCGCCGTCAACGGATCGTGCTTTTTGTTGTAGTACCCACCGCGGTCGTGAAAATAGTGAAAGTCCTTCACGAAAATGTTCTTCAGCAGCTCCAAATCGGTGACGATGGCCACCGGAACGGTAAACATGTACGTCCCGACAAACGGATGGCTTGTCTTGCGTGCGTTGTAGACATCCTGTAAAGCTGACAAGACGTGTACCTTACTTCCGACGCCCTTAAAGATACCGTACAAAAACAATGGCTCCAGGTACGGGACACCCCGGTCCTTCCAGTAGGACTGCTTTCGAATGATATAGTAAACGGCTGCAGCTGCGGCCACACCCAAAAGGGCAACCAGCACGGCTAACCAGCTTGACCACCACATCGTACTGCGCCACCAAAATAACTACGAACCGAATGAAGCGAAGTGCGTGCTGGCCGCTAATCGCGATCTCGGACGTGATGACGCCACCCGCAGCTGTATCGGCGTTTCGTGTGTAGTGGTCCCATCGCGCGGATTTGTTTACGTTTTCCGCGCTCCGTTTGTGTGTTGGCCGCGGATTTACGGGTATTTCGCAGCGAGTGTAGAGCCACAGCTTGGCTGACGCAATCGCACCAACTCACTCACGCGTTTACGATTGCCGGCAATTTGGTTAGGTCTACCAGCCAGTTCTGTTCGTTCTACCTTTATGCCGATGAATTATGACCAGGTGGTCTACGGACGGGGTGTACATATCTATAACGTTGTCCTAAAATCCCAAAATGTGATAAGTTAGGTAGCTTTTAACCACAATATGAATGACGATTTTGTGATTTTGTGCTACTCGCAAAATGGTTCATACTTTCCGTGACACCTAATATGAACCTGCGTTAGAACTGGTCGAACGGTGTTAGTGACCAGGTTTATCTACCTACCATTGAAATTATCTCTGTTAACCCTCATCCCTATCTATAAGTTATCCAGACATCGCGATAAGATTGGGAACCCCTTTGTAAAACCGCAAAAGATTGTTACTCCATTGGTGTAGAAATGACAGAAATTGGCAAGAATTCAATATATTGTAAGGAAGAACAGAGCGCCACACAATACTTGCATTTAATACAATTATGAAAGCTTTTGTTTTACGATCTACAATTTGGTCACCTTCAGCCAGAGGCCATCTTTCGGGGCCAGAATGAAGCTGTTCTCAACGAACTGCATCGGGATGGACGTCTTCTCGTACGTGCTGAACTGGAACCCTTTCAGCAGATACGCCAATCCAATCCGTGCCTGCATCATGCCGAACCGCAACCCGATGCAAATCCGAGGACCTTCTCCGAACGGGATGAAAGCGTACGGGTGACGCTTGGCTTCCTCCTCGGGACTGAAACGCTCCGGATCGAACCGGAGTGGCTCCGGGAACAGCTCCGGATCCCGCTGTATCGGGTAGATTGGTATAAAGACCGGGACGCCGGCCTTGATCACCGAATCCGTACCCGGCACACGATAATCTTTGGCCGTCAGCCGGAAGTGCATCGGCACCGGCGGATATTTGCGGAGGGACTCTGCGGAAAAGGGAACGTTGGAATTCAATATGGCGTATCGCAACGGCGTAGGTGGTCCTGCACAACGTACCGTTTAGTATTTGGTCCAAATACTTCATCTCTATGGTAGCTTCGTAGGTCATCTCGCCGTTGTGCCGCTTGAGCACGTCGTTCACACATTGGCGACCCTTCTGCTGGATGTCCTGATTTTGGGCCAGCTCGTACAGTGTCCAGGTGAGCAGCGTGGACGACGTTTCGAAACCGGCGAAGAAGAACACGAATGCCTGGGCGGCCACCTCGTTGAACGTCAGCGACTCGTCCGGGTTTTCGGTGTTTCGCATCATACCGATCAGCAAGTCCATGAAATCGTGTCGCTGAATTCCGTGCTTCACCCGGTAGTCGATCGTCTCGCGGACCACCTTCAGCAGAAAGGCCGACACCTCCGTGTCGATGATTTTCACCCCGATCATCTTGCTTAGCTTCGGTATGAGCGTCACCAGTGCGTTAACGAAGTTGGACGGCTGTTTCTCGATCAGCCGCCTACCGATGGCACGGAATTTGGCGTCCGGATCCTTCATGCTGTTGCACTCGATCCCGAACGCGCACGTTCCGATCACGTCGGTCGTGAAGCGCGCCAAAATGTCTTTCAGCTCAAACTCGTCCTGATTCTTTACCGTTTCCTCCATGAACTCATTCAGCTGCTTGCCAGCGGCCACGATCGTCGGGAACATCGTCTTCATCTTGCCGGAAGTGAACGTCGGCGATAGCTTGTTCCGCAACGAGCGCCACTTCTGGCCCTCCAGGTTGAACAGATGCGCCGACAGTGGGTCATACTTTTCGTTGTAGTACATCCCGCGGTCGTGGAAGTACTGGAAGTCTTTGACGAGAATCGTCTTGATCAGATCCAAATCCGACACCAGTACGGCCGGCGACAGGAACATGTACGCTCCCATGAACGGGTGCTGCCCCTTGTACTGGCCATAGTACTTTTCTAGTGACGTCGTAAAATGCTTCTTCGTCCCGGCGTCTTTGAAACTGCCGAAAAAGAACGCCGGCTTTGGGTGTGGCACTCCGTTGTCTTTCCAGTAAGACTGCTTACGCACGACGTAATACACGAACCCACCGATGACGGCCACAATCGCGAACAGGGCTTCAAGCGTGAAAAACATCGCACCGTTACGTTCGAATGATCCGGCGAAACTAAAAATAACAACGCGGAGTCGCGGTAAACCCACACAACCCGGACCGGCTTTTAATGGAAGTAGCGGCGTGTGCGTGTGTTCATCGATTGAAATCTTTGATTCCACCATTGTCAAAGCCGGGCTGGAAACATATGGCCATCGGCGCCAAATTGCCGGCTGCATGATGTTAGCCAGATAATTTTTCGATCACCCAGTAATTTGACATCAGATCAGAAATATGACTCATTCGAATCTGTTCGGGTTGCAAATGTGTAGGCAGAACGCACTGTAATACGCAATATTTAATTACATTACACACCCCAGACGTTCCCATTCAGGGCGGGTGCTGTTTACGGAGAGCATATAAATTGCACGGCTGCGGCCAACCGGTTCGCAGCCCAAATCTTGATGATGACGCTGCGCTTCTGGTGGAAGATAAGAGGCTATAATAAGTTCTCCCGGTCGCCAACATCCTGCCATCAGTCGTGCAAGTAACGACCACCATACCACATCGCCAGACAGACATCGGTCATGTTTCTGCATCTACTTGTCGCAGCGCTCCTGCTGGGCGTGCTGTGGGTTCGTCGCCGGTTCGCGTACTGGAAAGATCGCGGAGTCCCGTATGTGGAGCCCACGTTTCCCCATGGCAACCTGGCCGGAATGGGAAGTACGCTTCACATGGCGAACGTCATCCGCAGCGTGTACGGGCAGCTGAAGGGCAAGACGGCCGGATTGGGATTCGCCGGCATGTACTTCTTCCTCAGTCCCGTCACGGTAGTGTTCGATCTGGAGCTAGTGAAAAATGTGCTCGTGAAAGACTTTCATTACTTCCACGACCGGTCGGTGTACCACAACGAGAAAGACGACCCGCTGTCGGAGCACCTATTTGCGATGGAGGGCACCAAGTGGCGGTCGCTGCGCTCGAAGCTGACCCCAACGTTCACGTCCGGCAAGATGAAGATGATGTTCCCCACCATTCGGGCGGTGGCCGACGAGTTTAGCAAGTGCGTCGCCGGCACGATCAAAAGTGACCCCGAGCTGGAACTGAAGGAGCTGCTGGCCCGCTTCACCACCGACGTGATCGGGAACTGTGCGTTCGGACTGGAGTGCAACAGCCTGAAGGACGCCGACGCCGAGTTTCGGCGGATGGGCAGGAAAGTGTTCCACGTTACCCGATTTAGCCTGTTGAAGCGCTTCCTTGCCTCGCAGTATCCGAACGTGGCCCGCCGGTTGGGCGTGACCAATAATGCGTCAGACGTGTCCAAGTTCTTCCTCAACGCGGTCCGCGAAACGGTTCAGTATCGCATCACGAACAACGTTCAGCGGAACGACTTTATGAGCCTGCTGATGGAGCTGATGAGGGAAGAGGACGCGGACCCGCTCTCGATCGAGCAGGCCACCGCGCAAGCGTTCGTGTTCTTTGCGGCCGGTTTCGAGACCTCGTCGACGGCGATGGCGTTCTGCTTGTACGAGCTCGCCGTCAACCAGGAGCTCCAGCGCAAGGCGAGAGACAATGTGAACGAAGTCCTGAAGCGTTACGACGGCACCCTGAGCTACGAGGCGCTGCAGGACATGGTCTACATCGACATGTGCATCAACGGTACGTATTCGGAGTGATGATCGTAGCCGGGTTTCTTACGCCGTTCCGTTTTTGTCCTGCAGAATCCCTACGAAAGTACTCCCCAGCTCCGACGCTATCGAGGATCGCATCGAAGGATTATCCGGTGCCCGGTACCAAGCATGTCATTCCGAAGGGTCAAACGGTGCTGGTGCCAGTGCACGGCATTCATCACGATTCGGAATACTACCCGGACCCGGATCGGTTCCTGCCGGAAAGGTTCGACGAGCAAACCAAAGCGAGCCGCAATCCGTACGCATTCCTTCCGTTCGGGGAGGGTCCTCGAAACTGTATTGGCCTGCGCTTCGGGCTGATGCAGGCACGCATCGGAATGGCTGTGTTGCTGAAGCACTTCCACTTTACCCTATCACCGAAGACGCCGGTTCCACTTCGAGCGTCCCCGTCGAACACCGTGTTTACGATCGACGGCGGTTTGTTCTTGAAGGTCCAAACAGTGTGATCACCTTAGGAAAGTAAATTTGTAGCCCGGTAAATGTATTGCGGATAGTATTTTTTTAAATGTCGCCCACATTGCGGAGTCCGCCGTCATGCTTATCTTATGATAATGTCCGCGTTTCACAGCTAATAAATTATCTCACCTTATTGCCCATTCCCTGTACCAGAGATTTCAAAGCTGTCAGATAACAATTCTGTGGTCATAAAGTCTGCGGCGTGCAAAATTGGTAACGATTGCTGATTAGACAACAACAATCCTCCCGGAACCAGTCAGTGAAATATTTAGGAACCCACTATAGACCAAAGGATCACTTTCGAAACCACAGTCCATAAGTAAGTCGCATAAAAATAAACTTTAGAAATATACGCAAAAGAGCGGTTTATGCTTTATGTGAAAACCAACACGATTTTATGCTGCGTCCGTTCTCTTGTACAAGTATACTCAGCCGTTGTTCTCTGTGGACTTTGTAGAGCGTAGCAAAACCAGTTCCCAGTGGAGCGCGACGGCGACGACCTCCGCTGAATGCCAATTCGTAATCCGCTGGACGATCACCAACAAGCAATTCGCCGAGACGCACAAACACTGCTTGCGTTATCGGTGTATTTACGGCAAAGGCACCATTGGTCGCTCAACTGCCTCAATTATCGGGTCAGTCTCGGTTCGCTTTCGACCGAAGCACAACACTGGCGGCCAGAAGATGCTGGCAGTGATTGGAACGGTTTTTCTCGCGCTTCTCGCCTTGTGCTACGTTTGGGTCAGGGAGCGCCGGTACCGCTTCTGGGCCGACCGTTCCGTGGCCTTCATCGAACCGCAGTTTCCATACGGCAACTTCAAGACGCTCGGCAAGGTCGAACACATTGCACCCATTACGCAGCGACATTACGACCACTTCAAGCGGCTTGGGGTACCGTACGGCGGGGTGTTCATGCTCACGACCCCACTGCTCTACATTTTCGACACCGAGCTCATCAAAACACTGCTGGTGAAAGACTTCCAGTACTTCCCGAACCGGGGCGTGTACTTCAACGAGCGCGATGATCCGCTGTCGGCGCACATGTTCGCCATCGAGGGCCAGAAGTGGCGCACGCTACGCACCAAGCTCTCGCCCACGTTCACTTCCGGTCGGATCCGAACGACACTTCCGCTGGTGATCGAGGTTTGCCGGCGCTTCCGGGACCACGTGCG
>NW_026453889.1:6655-11801 GCF_943734635.1 Anopheles cruzii
CCGCTCGTCGTGTACCTGATGAAGGCATTCCGAGGGTACGCAAACCGGCTCGGCATGAAGCAACTGCACGACGATGTTTCCCGGTTCTTCCTGGGCGTTGTCCGGGACACGGTCGAGCTCCGGGAGCGGGAGAAAATCGTCCGGAACGACTTCATGGATTTGCTGTTGAAGCTGAAAAACACTGGCCGCCTGGAGGACGGTGGCGAGCAGATTGGACACATCACGTTCGAGGAAATAGCGGCCCAAGCGTTCATCTTCTTCACCGCCGGCTACGACACGTCCTCGACGGCCATGACCTACACGTTGTACGAGCTGGCGCTGAATCAAGCGGCACAGGAGAAGGCACGGGCCTGCGTCCGGGAAACAATGCAGAAGTACGACGGCCAGCTTACGTACGAAGCCTTGTCCAACATGCCGTATCTGGAGCAGTGCATCAATGGTAAGCGGTTCTTATCTGAACCTTTTTTCAACCAGATGGCTCACTGTTTGTCTCGTTTCAATTTCAGAGACGCTTCGCAAACATCCACCGGTGGCGATCCTGGAGCGCAACGCTGATAAAGACTATCGGATACCAAACAGTGCGTTGGTTCTGCGCCGCGGTCAAAAGGTCATGATACCTATCTACGCCATGCACCACGATCCGGATCATTTCCCCGAACCGGAGGAGTACCGGCCGGAGCGGTTCTCCCCGGAGGAGGTAGCCAAGCGTGATCCGCACTGCTACTTGCCGTTCGGTGAGGGTCCCCGGATCTGCATCGGCATGCGCTTTGGTTCGCTCCAGGCGAAGGCCGGGCTGGCCAGTCTGCTGGATACGTTCCGGTTCAGTGTGTGCCCCCAAACGCAGATACCGGTGCAATACTCTCGGACCAATTTTATTCTAGGACCGGCGAACGGGGTTCATCTGCGCGTCGAGTTACTGTGAAACGTTTCAAGTCCAAGGTCGCATCGCTCGGGAGCCAACTAGTTTATCGGAATAAATACCATCTTTCTAATCAATATTGAATGTAAAACATGCTAGTTCCTCTCATTATTATCACAGACTTTGCCTAAATGTCCGCCAGGGCCTTGAGGATCCACCTATCAGATTACATCATTTTACACGTGTGTTGACAATAACTCTTATTCGCAACGCAGCACAGCACACGAAGCATTTAAAGTGTAATTTAATACGCCCCGCGGACCATCCACTATCCGGCATTGGACGGAACGAACAACACTCTCGCTATGTGCAAGTACGTACTCGCGAACCGACTACCGGTCGCGGTCGTACACGTTTTCAAATGCCACCACCTAGCGTCTCAATCAAATCTGGAAGTCGTATCACATCCTCGCGCGCTGGCGATCCCCATTTCTGGCCACGGAGACCTTCCCGCTATGCTGTCAGTCGATCGCCGATGGAGCTCGTAGTTAGACTCGTCGCCTATCTGGTGCTGCCCGTGGTGACGCTCTGTCTGGCCGTGTACTTGTACGTTGCGCGGAGGTATTCGTTTTGGAAGCGCCACAATGTGCCATTCGTCGAGCCGGAGTTGCCCTTCGGGAACTTTAAGGAATTGGGCAAAAGTGTTCATCCGGCTCACCTGAGCCAGCGGTTCTACGAGCGGTACAAGGACGCCGCTCAAGGCTTCGTAGGGCTGTACATCTTCCTCAACCCGGTGCTGCTGGTGACCGAGCTGCGGATGGTGAAGCGGATCCTGATCGAGGACTTTCACTACTTCCCCGATCGCGGTGTGTACTTCAACGAGCGGCACGATCCCCTATCGGCCCACCTGTTCGCACTCGAGGGTTCAAGGTGGCGCGATTTGCGGGCCAAGATCACCCCGACGTTCACGAGTGGCCGCATGAAGGGGGCGTTCCCGCTAGTGCTCGACACTGCTTTGCGGTTCTGTGATTTCCTCCACACCGTATGTGGCGATAGTGCCGGGAACTCGGTCGAAATCCGCGATCTGATGGCACGCTTCACGACGGACGTGATTGGGTCGTATGCGTTCGGACTCAACTGCAACAGTTTCGGCGATCCCGACAACGAGTTCCGTCGTATCGGTCGGAAACACTTCGACACCCCACGGAACCATCCGTTGGCCGTGTTCCTGATGAAAACGTTCCGTGGCCTAGCGAACGCGCTCGGCCTCAAGCTGATCCACGATGACGTGGCCGCATTCTTCAGTGGCACCATCCGCAGCACGGTCGAGCACCGCGAGCGGACCGACGAGCGACGGAATGACTTTCTCGACCTGCTGATAAGCCTGAAGAACACCGGGATGCTAGAGGGCGCCAACGAGATAGTGGGCCGCCTGACGTTCGAGGAAATAGCGGCCCAGGCGTTCATCTTTTTCACCGCCGGATTCGAGACTTCGGCCAGTGCGATGACCTACACGCTGTACGAGTTAGCTCTAGACGCGGACATCCAGCAACGGGCCCGGGACTGTGTTCTAGGCGAGCTCGATCGGCACGACGGCCAACTGACGTACGATTCGTTCAAGAATATGCTCTACTTGGACCAATGCATTTATGGTAAGTGATCTAACGGGTCTAGTCCACCTTGCCACCTGGGCCCTAACTTGCCATCCATTGGCGCGTCTCTTTCTTTCCTCAGAGACTCTCCGTAAGTATCCACCGGTGGCCGTTCTCGAGCGCACAGTCGCGAAGCAGTACAAAATTCCCGGTACCGCCGTCGTGCTGCCAGTGGGAATGAAGATCATGATCCCGGCGTACGCGATCCACCACGATCCGGCCATCTACCCCGACCCACACCGCTACGACCCGGATCGATTCACACCGGAGCTGATGGCTCGGAGGAATCCGTGCGCTTACCTACCGTTTGGCGAGGGTCCTCGAATATGTGTCGGGCTGCGGTTCGGGCTGATGCAGGCACGGATTGGGTTGGCACTGCTTCTGAAACACTTCCGTGTATTGCCCTGCGAAGATACGGAAGTGCCGCTGACCTACTCCACGACGGCATTCGTGCTGACTCCGGTGAACGGGGTGCGGTTACGATTGGAGCGACACGAGTAAGAAAGAAAAATTCGAAAAAAAGGGATTTAAAATAATTCATATAAATCTCATAAACACGGCAGAGAAACCTAACCTTTAGGATATCATCAAAATCATTAAAAGTAATAAAAAAGAGATTAATTTTGGGAAACGATAAAATAAAGGTTTGTCCATTACGAAGCCTACTTCGCGCCCAGTGTTCGTCCTTGACCATGCGCATGCGGTCTACACATTGCCAACACGACGCCACCGGTAAAGAGTTATTATTTGGTAGTGTTGGTCGCGCTTATACCGGTTCCGCGGGGCGGCTGACGAACCCGCGACGTGTCGTTGGCATCATGTTCCACTTTCCGACTTTCCGGGCGTAAACATAACACACACCACACAGCTGACGGTGGCGAAGCGCTAAACAAACGCGAATCATTGCGCATCAGTTGTCTCGTGATCGTTGACCGTGCTGTGTGTTGCTGAGATAATCACGGACCGTAATTGGCCGCTTTGTAACCTCCCTTTGCGTAACGTACGGGTTGAGACGATGTTCGTCTATCTGCTGCTGGCCGTTATCACGGTCTCGGTGTGGTACGTGCGCCGGAAGTATTCGTTCTGGTCCGATCGGAGTGTCCCGTTCGTGCGGCCACGGTTCCCCTTCGGCAACATACAGGCCATCGGGAGGCGAATGCACTCGTCGCAGCTGATGACCAAGTTCTACACGGAGCTGAAACCGTCCGGTCGACCGTTCTGTGGAATCTTCTTCTTCACCAACCCGGTGGCTCTGGCGCTCGATCTGGACTTTGTAAAGAGTGTGCTGGTGCGGGACTTTACGCACTTTCACGATCGGGGCGTGTACTACAACGAAAAGGACGATCCGATATCGGGCCATCTGTTCAACATCGAGGGCACGAAGTGGACCAATCTGCGCAAGAAGCTGGTGCCCACGTTCTCATCCGGCAAGATAAAGCTGATGTGCCCGACGATCGTGTCCGTGGGTGAGCGCTTCCGGGAGTGCTTGGAGCGGTGCATCGACGGCCCGGGGGATGGTGGTGACGGCGTGGTGGAGATGAAGGAACTGCTCGCCCGGTTTACGACGGACGTGATCGGGACGTGCGCGTTCGGGATCGACTGCAACAGTTTGAACGATCCGAAGGCCGAGTTTCTTCGCATGGGCCGCAAGGTGTTCGAGGTGCCCCGTGGTCGTATTCTGAAGTTTTTCTTCATGGCCTCGTTCAAGGATTTTTCTCGCCGGATCCACATCAAGGGCACGAGTGAGGATGTTTCTGCGTTCTTTTTCAAGGTCGTTCGCGAGACGATCGAGTACCGGGAGAAGAACAACGTTCAGCGCAACGACTTCATGAATCTGCTGATGCAGCTGAAGAACAGTGGGCAACTGGATGATTCCGGCGAGGAGGTCGGTAAGCTGAGCCTGAACGAAGTGGTGGCGCAAGCGTTCGTGTTCTTCCTCGGTGGCTTTGAAACGTCCTCGACCACGATGTCGTACTGCCTGTACGAGTTATCACTGAACCAGGAAGTGCAGCAACGGGCCCGAGAGTCCGTGCTCGAGGCGGTCCAAAAGCATGGGGGGCTTACGTACGAAGCGCTGCTGGATATGCCCTACATCGATCAGTGTATCAACGGTAAGAGACATCCTTTGTGGTCCTAGAAGCAATTTGCCAATGGTCATCGTTCCTTTTCAGAATCGCTTCGAAAGTATCCACCGGGAGCGAACCTCATCCGGCAGGTTAGTCGCGAGTATCGCGTGCCGGGGACCGATGTCACCTTCCCGAAAGGGATGAACGTAATGATCCCGGTTTACGCCATCCATCACGATCCGGAATACTATCCAGACCCGGAACGCTATGATCCGGAGCGGTTCGCACCGGACCGTAGCGAGAGTCGCACTCCGTTCACGTTCCTACCGTTCGGCGAGGGGCCCCGGATTTGCATTGCGCAGCGATTCGGCATGCTGGAGGCTCGCATCGGGTTGTCGGTATTGCTGATGAATTTTAACTTCTCTCGGTGCTCGAAGACCAATGTCCCGTTGATTATTTCATCGCGACACGCAATCCTTACACCGGAAGGTGGGCTGTGGTTGAAGGTGGAAAAGCTGAAGACTTGAAACGGTTTTTGTTGATGGTGAGTGGCATATTTAAAACAAATC
>NW_026453889.1:12301-28673 GCF_943734635.1 Anopheles cruzii
GATTTGTTTTAAATATGCCACTCACCATCAACAAAAACCGTTTCAAGGCTTCAGCTTTTCCACCTTCAACCACAGCCCACCTTCCGGTGTAAGGATTGCGTGTCGCGATGAAATAATCAACGGGACATTGGTCTTCGAGCAGCGAGAGAAGTTAAAATTCATCAGCAATACCGACAACCCGATGCGAGCCTCCAGCATGCCGAATCGCTGCGCAATGCAAATCCGTGGCCCCTCGCCGAACGGTAGGAACGTGAACGGAGTGCGACTCTCGCTACGGTCCGGTGCAAACCGCTCCGGATCGTAGCGTTCCGGGTCTGGATAGTATTCCGGATCGTGATGGATGGCGTAAACCGGGATCATTACGTTCATCCCTTTCGGGAAGGTGACATCGGTTCCCGGCACACGATACTCGCGACTAACCTGCCGGATGAGGTTCGCTCCCGGTGGATACTTTCGAAGCGATTCTGAAAAGGAACAATGACCATTGGCAAATGGCTTCCAGGACCTCTAAGACTGTCTCTTACCGTTGATACACTGATCGATGTAGGGCATATCCAGCAGCGCTTCGTACGTAAGCCCCCCATGCTTTTGGACCGCCTCGAGCACGGACTCTCGGGCCCGTTGCTGCACTTCCTGGTTCAGTGATAACTCGTACAGGCAGTACGACATCGTGGTCGAGGACGTTTCAAATCCACCGAGGAAGAACACGAACGCTTGCGCCACCACTTCGTTCAGGCTCAGCTTACCGACCTCCTCGCCGGAATCGTCCAGTTGCCCACTGTTCTTCAGCTGCATCAGCAGGTTCATGAAGTCATTGCGCTGAACGTTGTTCTTCTCCCGGTACTCGATCGTCTCGCGAACGACCTTGAAAAAGAACTCAGAAACATCCTCACTCGTGCCCTTGATGTGGATCCGGCGAGAAAAGTCCTTGAACGAGGCCATGAAGAAAAACTTCAGTATGCGACCACGGGGCACCTCGAACACCTTGCGACCCATGCGCAGAAACTCGGCCTTCGGATCGTTCAAACTGTTGCAGTCGATCCCGAACGCGCACGTTCCGATCACGTCCGTCGTAAACCGGGCGAGCAGTTCCTTCATCTCCACCACGCCGTCACCATCATCCCCGGGGCCATCGATGCACCGCTCCAGGCATTCCCGGAAGCGCTCACCCACGGACACAATCGTCGGGCACATTAGCTTTATCTTGCCGGATGAGAACGTGGGCACCAGCTTCTTGCGCAGATTGGTCCACTTCGTGCCCTCGATGTTGAACAGGTGGCCCGATATCGGATCATCCTTTTCGTTGTAGTACATGCCCCGATCGTGAAAGTGCGTAAAGTCCCGCACCAGCACACTCTTCACAAAATCCAGATCGAGCGCCAGAGCCACCGGGTTGGTGAAAAAGAAGATCCCAGCGAACGGCCGACCGGACGGTTTTAGCTCCGTGTAGAACTTGGTCATCAGCTGCGATGAGTGCATTCGCCTTCCGATGGCCTGTATGTTGCCGAAGGGGAACCGTGGCCGCACGAACGGGACACCCCGCTCGGACCAGAACGAATACTTCCGGCGCACGTACCACACCGAGACCGTGATAACGGCCAGCAGCAGATAGACGAACATCGTCTCAACCCGTACGTAACGCAAAGGGAGGTTACGAAGCGGCCAATTAAGCGGTCCGTGATTATCTCAGCAACACGCAGCACGGCCAACGATCACGAGAGAACTGATGCGCAATGATTCGCGTTTGTTTAGCGCTTTGCCACCGTCAGCTGTGTGGTGTGTGTTATGTTTACGCCCGGAAAGTCGGAAAGTGGAACATGATGCCAACGACACGTCGCGGGTTCGTCAGCCGCTCCGCGGAACCGGTATTAGCGCGACCAACACTATCAAGTAATAACTCTTTACCGGTGGCGTCGTGTTGGCAATGTGTAGACCGCATGCGCATGGTCAAGGACGAACACTGGGCGCGAAGTAGACGTCGTAATGGACAAACTTTTATTTTATCGTTTCCCAAAATTAACCTCTTTTTTATTACTTTTAATGATTTTGATGATGTCCTAAAGGTTAGGTTTCTCGGCCGTGTTTATGAATTTTATTTGAATTATATTAAATTTCTTTTGTTTTTATTTAAATTTTGTCTTTCTTACTCGTATCGCTCCAATCGTAGCCGCACCCCGTTCACCGGAGTCAGCACGAATGCCGTCGTGGAGTAGGTCAGCGGCACTTCCGTATCATCGCAGGGCAGCACACGGAAGTGTTTCAGTAGCAGTGCCAACCCAATCCGTGCCTGCATCAACCCGAACCGCAGCCCGACACATATTCGAGGACCCTCGCCGAACGGTAGGTAAGCGCACGGATTCCTCCGAGCCATCAGCTCCGGTGTGAACCGATCCGGATCGTAGCGGTGTGGGTCGGGGTAGATGGCCGGATCGTGGTGGATCGCGTACGCCGGGATCATGATCTTCATTCCCACTGGCAGCACGACGGCGGTACCGGGAATTTTGTACTGCTTCGCGACTGTGCGCTCGAGAACGGCCACCGGTGGATACTTACGAAGAGTCTCTGAGGAAAGAAAGAGACGCGCCATTGGACGCCAAGTTAGGGCCCAAGTGGCAAGGTGGACTAGACCCGTTAGATCACTTACCATAAATGCATTGGTCCAAGTAGAGCATATTCTTGAACGAATCGTACGTCAGTTGGCCGTCGTGCCGATCAAGCTCGCCGAGAACACAGTCCCGGGCCCGTTGTTGGATGCCCGCGTCCAGAGCCAGCTCGTACAGCGTGTAGGTCATCGCACTGGCCGAAGTCTCGAATCCGGCGGTGAAAAAGATGAACGCCTGGGCCGCTATTTCCTCGAACGTCAGGCGGCCCACTATCTCGTTGGCGCCCTCTAGCATCCCGGTGTTCTTCAGGCTTATCAGCAGGTCGAGGAAGTCATTCCGTCGCTCGTCGGTCCGCTCGCGGTGCTCGACCGTGCTGCGGATGGTGCCACTGAAGAATGCGGCCACGTCATCGTGGATCAGCTTGAGGCCGAGCGTGTTCGCTAGGCCACGGAACGTTTTCATCAGGAACACGGTCAGCGGATGGTTCCGTGGGGTGTCGAAGTGTTTCCGACCGATACGGCGGAACTCGTTGTCGGGATCGCCGAAACTGTTGCAGTTGAGTCCGAACGCATACGACCCAATCACGTCCGTCGTGAAGCGAGCCATCAGATCGCGGACTTCGACCGCGTTCCCGGCACTATCGCCACACACGGTCTGGAGGAATTCACAGAACCGCAAGGCAGTGTCGAGAACTAGCGGGAACGCCCCCTTCATGCGGCCACTCGTGAACGTCGGGGTGATCTTGGCCCGCAAATCGCGCCACCTTGAACCCTCGAGTGCGAACAGGTGGGCCGATAGGGGATCGTGCCGCTCGTTGAAGTACACACCGCGATCGGGGAAGTAGTGAAAGTCCTCGATCAGGATCCGCTTCACCATCCGCAGCTCGGTCACCAGCAGCACCGGGTTGAGGAAGATGTACAGCCCTACGAAGCCGTGATCGGCGTCCTTGTACCGCTCGTAGAACCGCTGGCTCAGGTGAGCCGGATGAACGCTTTTGCCCAACTCCTTAAAGTTCCCGAAGGGCAACTCCGGCTCGACGAATGGCACATTGTGGCGCTTCCAAAACGAATACCTCCGCGCAACGTACAAGTACACGGCCAGACAGAGCGTCACCACGGGCAGCACCAGATAGGCGACGAGTCTAACTGCGAGCTCCATCGGCGATCGACTGACAGCAGAGCGGAAAGGTCTCCGTGGCCAGAAATGGGGATCGCCAGCGCGCGAGGATGTGATACGACTTCCAGATTTGATTGAGACGCTAGGTGGTGGCATTTGAAAACGTGTACGACCGCGACCGGTAGTCGGTTCGCGAGTACGTACTTGCACATTGCGAGAGTGTTGTTCGTTCCGTCCAATGCCGAATAGTGGATGGTCCGCGAGGCGTATTAAATTACACTTTAAATGCTTCGTGTGCTGCGTTGCGAATAAGAGTTATTGTCAACACACGTGTGAAATGATGTAATCTGATAGGAGGATCCTCAAGGCCCTGGCGGACATTTAGGAAAGTCTGTGATAATAATGAGAGGAACTAGCGTGTTTTACGTTCAATATTGATTAGAAAGATTGTATTTATTACGATAAACGAGTTGGCTCTCGAGCGAGGCGACCTTGGACTTGAAACGTTTCACAGTAACTCGACGCGCAGATGTACTCCGTTCGCCGGTCCTAGAATAAAGTTGGTCCGAGAGTATTGCACCGGTATCTGCGTTTGGGGGCACACACTGAACCGAAACGTATCCAGCAGGCTCGCCAGCCCTGCCTTCGCCTGGAGCGACCCGAAGCGCATGCCGATGCAGATCCGGGGACCTTCACCGAACGGCAAGTAGCAGTGCGGATCACGCTTGGCTACCTCCTCCGGAGAGAATCGCTCCGGCCGGTACTCGTCCGGTTCGGGGAAGTGATCCGGATCGTGGTGCATGGCGTAGATTGGTATCATGACCTTTTGACCGCGGCGCAGAACCAACCCACTGTTTGGCATCCGATAGTCTTTATCGGCGTTGCGCTCCAGGATCGCCACCGGGGGATGTTTGCGAAGCGTCTCTGAAATGGAAACGAGACAAACAGTGAGCCATCCGGTTGACAATTGGTTCAGATAACAACCGTTCGCCGCGCCACAACACGCCCTTACCATTGATGCACTGCTCCAGATACGGCATATTGGACAAGGCTTCGTACGTAAGCTGGCCGTCGTACTTCTGCATTGTTTCCCGGACGCAGGCCCGTGCCTTCTCCTGTGCCGCTTGGTTCAGCGCCAGCTCGTACAGCGTGTAGGTCATGGCCGTCGAGGACGTGTCGTAGCCGGCGGTGAAGAAGATGAACGCTTGGGCCGCTATTTCCTCGAACGTGATGTGTCCAATCTGCTCGCCACCGTCCTCCAGGCAGCCAGTGTTTTTCAGCTTCAACAGCAGATCCATGAAGTCGTTCCGGACGATTTTCTCCCGCTCCCGGAGCTCGACCGTGTCCCGGACGACGCCCAGGAAGAACCGGGACACATCGTCGTGCAGTTGCTTCATGCCGAGGCGGTTTGCGTACCCTCGGAATGCCTTCATCAGGTACACGACGAGCGGCGAGTGGGGCAGCTTGTCGAACGCGATCTTCCCGTACCGGCGGAACTCGTTGTCCGGCTCGCGGAAGCTGTTGCACTCGATCCCGAACGCACACGCTCCAATCACATCGATTGTGTATCGCGACAACAGATCGTGCACTTCGACCACGTTCGACTCACCGTCGACCACCACTGCCCGCACGTGGTCCCGGAAGCGCCGGCAAACCTCGATCACCAGCGGAAGCGTCGTTCGGATCCGGCCGGAAGTGAACGTGGGTGAGAGCTTGGTGCGCAGCGTGCGCCACTTCTGGCCCTCGATGGCGAACATGTGCGCCGACAGTGGATCATCGCGCTCGTTGAAGTACACGCCCCGGTTCGGGAAGTACTGGAAGTCTTTCACCAGCAGCGTTTTGATGAGCTCGGTGTCGAAAATGTAGAGCAGTGGGGTCGTGAGCATAAACACCCCGCCGTACGGCACCCCAAGCCGCTTGAAGTGGTCGTAATGTCGCTGCGTAATGGGTGCAATGTGTTCGACCTTGCCGAGCGTCTTGAAGTTGCCGTACGGAAACTGTGGCGCGATGAAGGCCACGGAACGGTCGGCCCAGAAGCGGTACCGTCGTTCTCTGACCCAAACGTAGCACAAGGCGAGAAGCGCGAGAAAAACCGTTCCAATCACTGCCAGCATCTTTTGGCCGCCAGTGTTGTGCTTCGGCCGAAAGCGAACCAAGACTGACCCGACAATTGAGGCAGTTGAGCGACGAATGGTGTCTTTGCCGTAAATACACCGATAACGCAAGCAGTGTTTGTGCGTCTCGGCGAATTGCTTGTTGGTGATCGTCCAGCGGGTTACGAATTGGCATTCAGCGGAGGTCGTCGCCGTCGCGCTCCACTGGGAACTGGTTTTGCTACGCGCTACAAAGTCCACAGAGAACAACGGCTGAGTATACAAGAGAATGGACGCAGCATAAAATCGTGTTTGTTTTCACATACAGCAAAAACTGCTCTTTTGCGTATATTTCTAAAGTTTATTTCTATGCGACTTACTTATGAACTGGGGTTTTGAAAGTGATTCTTTGGTCTAAATGGGTTCCTGAATATGTCACTGACTAGTTCCGGGAGGATTGCTGTGTTATAATCAGCAATCGTTACCAATTTTGCACGCCGCAGACGTTATAACCACAGAATTGTTATCTGACAGCTTTGAAATCTCTGGTACAGGGAATGGGCAATAAGGTGAGATAATTAAAAAATCGAAGAAAAGAGCATGTCTGCAGCGGCAGACGACGACGAAGCGGAGACGGACGAGGCGCTCATGGCCAGTGAGGAGCTGAGATCGCCTCCGAGGAAAAGAAACTCGCCGTGGAGAGAGTCCACGCCGACTAATGAGCTGGTCATCGAGCCGCTAAGTACGCAGGAGACGTCATTCCTGTCGTACGTAAAAGCAGAGGTGAACGCCGAAGTAAAGGCCCTAATCGAGGAGCTTAACGCGCGCCATGCGGCCGAACGAGCGGCGCTAATGCGTGCAATAGAAGGGTTGGCGAGGACAGTGAACCTGCTGCGCCAGGCAGTGTTGCCCGCGGCACAACCGGAGCGCCACAGCGCAAAACCGACGATGCCGCAGCAACGGCTGGAAGCGGCACGCGGGCAGGAGGATCCTGCCACCGGCCAACCGGGGCAACAGCCGCGGCACCAGTGGACGGTGAAGCGCAGCAAGCGGCAGCTTCAGCGCGAGAAGGCCGAAAGAAGAAGGAAGGAGGAGGAGCTGCAGCAACGCGGGAAACAGCGGCAGCTAGGCAAGCGACAACAGCAGCAGCAGCAGCAACCGCAAATGCGGCAACAACAGCAGCAGCAGCCGCAAAAAAAGCAGCAGCAACCGCAACAGCGGCAACAACAACAGCGACAGCGGTCACAACAACAGCAGCAGCAACAACGGAAAATCCAACCCGACGCTGTAAGGGTGGAACCCAAGGGCGACATGTCGTACCTGGAGGTCATGTTGCTCGTCCGTGAGGAAGAGGAGATTCTAAAGGTGACCGAAAAGGCCTGGCGGTCGAACAAGGACCACCTGATGCTGAGGGTCAAATGCGACGCCGACGCAAATGCCGTAAGGACCGCGGTGGCCAACATTGTTGGCGAGAAGGCCACACCAGTGGTCCTCACTGCCATGGCCGTGGTACGAATTAGGGATATCGACATGTGCTCCGACAAGCAGGAAGTGGCCGAGGCGCTGGGAAAGGTCGCGGGTATCACAATATCCGCGACGGACGTCAACCTCCGCCGCATGCACGATGGACTGCAAAGGGCCAACGTTAGGGTTCCAGCCAAGGCGGTGGCTGCCCTGACAAGGGACAAAGTAAAAATCGGCATGACCCACAACACAGTGCGGGAGGCCGACCCCATCCCGGCCAGCCAGAAACGGTGCTATCGCTGCCTCGGGAGAGGCCACAAGCCCAACAAGTGCCAGGGACCGGACCGCTCCGACTGCTGCCTGCGATGCGGCAGCAAGGAGCACCGGCGGAACAGCTGCACGGCCGAAGCCCCGAAGTGTGTCGTGTGCTCGGGCGCACACAACACGGGCGCGGCAGTGTGCGAGGGCAATGCCATGCAATGCCTCGAATAATGCAGCTCAACATGCGGCACTGTCAGCTGGTCCAGCTACTCCTGGCCCAGGTGACACGCGAAAATGGGCCCCACTGCGGTACAGAAGTGGTGCTCATCTCGGAGCTGTATAAGTTGCCCACCGATAGCAACTTTTGGGTTACTGATTGTAAGAAGACGGCAGCTATCTTCTCCAGCGGTCGGTACCCCATACAGCCAATCTGCAGCAACACTGAGGGAATAGTCGTCGCCGAGATCAGGGGCATAGTGTATGCCAGCTGCTACGCCCCTCCACGGTGGGGCATCGAGGCATTCAGGCAGTACCTTGAGGCGTTGGCCCTAGCAGTGCAAGGTCACCCTCGCGTCGTCATAGGAGGGGATTTCAACGCTGCCGCTGTCGAGTGGGGCAGCCCCCGGACCAACGCCAGAGGAGAGGAGCTCCTCGCGATCATGGAGCAGCTAGGGCTCGTCCTGCTGAACCGTGGATGTGTGCCAACATACCGAGGCAACGCAGTGGCCAGGCCGTCGGTGATCGACGTGGCATTTGCCACTCCAGCCATCGCTGGGCCGGGCGACTGGCGGGTGGTAGTGGACGACCAGCTGATGTCGGATCACTCGCCCATCACCTACACCGTCGGAGACCCGCAGCCTCGAACCGCACCGCGCCCGGCACCACGGCACCAGCTTCGCCGGTGGAGGATGCACCTGTTCGACCCGGAGGTGTTCGCGATCTCGCTGCGGGCACTCAACTTCGGCGGAGTCGAACCAACGGTGGCTGCCGTCACGGAACTGCTGGTGAGAGCCTGTGACGAGACCATGCCGCGCAGTGGCCGAGGACCGGGTCGGATCAGGCGTGCCGTCTACTGGTGGACGTCGGAGATCGCGGATAAGCGCACCATCTGCGGGCTTGCCCGAAAACGCCTGCGAAAAACGGGGGACGCCAGCGACCGTGCTTACCGGGCCGTCGAGTACATGCAGACGAAGCGCATGCTCGACAGCGCCATCCGGGAAAGCAAGCGGCGTTGCGCCCGCGAACTCGCGGACTCGGTGGAGGACGACCCCTGGGGCAACGCCTACCGAACGGCAGTGGGCTGGCTGACAGGCGGAAGCTTGCGGCAAGAGGACGACCACGAAGTGCTGGGACGCATCGTGGACGAGCTGTTCCCACAACAGCCACCGATGGACTGGCCCGATGCAGCGCGACCAGAGACTGCCATTGGGGCGATCCGCGGGGTAACGGAGGAAGAGCTGATGGCTATTGCCAGCAGCCTCAGCCCCCGCAAGGCCCCTGGACCCGACGGCATCCCGAACGCCGCCGCAACCGCTGCCCTGCGAACATACCCAGCTGTGTTCTGCAGCCTATTCGGACGGCTCCTCGAAACAGGCTCCTTCCCAGAGGAGTGGAAGCAGCAAAAACTAGTGCTGATCCCGAAGCCGGGGAAGCCAGCGGGGCTGGCGACGTCGCAGAGGCCGCTGTGCATGCTGAACGTCTTGGGGAAGATCTACGAGCGCATCCTGCTCACCAGGCTCAATGACCAGCTGGAGGGCAGCGAGGAACCGCACCTCTCCTCGAACCAGCACGGCTTCCGCCGGCAGCGATGTACCCTGGACGCTGCCCGGATGATCGTTGAGGAAGGAGCGGATGCGATGCGCCATGGTCGCACGAAACCAAACACACCACGCATCTGCATGGTGGTGTCACTTGACGTGCGCAACGCGTTCAACTGCGCCAACTGGACGTCGATAGGTGCTGCGCTTCGTCGGATGCAGGTACACCCGGAGCTACTGCGTGTCCTCGGCAACTACTTCACCGGGCGCAGGCTGTTATACGAAACCAACCGAGGACTGAAGGTCCGCGACATCACGGCGGGCGTTCCACAGGGCTCAATCCTCGGACCGACCTTGTGGAACGTCATGTATGACGGTATCCTGAAGCTTCCACTAGGAACGGGCGTGAAGAGCGTCGCGTTCGCCGACGACTTGGCGCTGATCATACGGGCCGACGACGTGGACGCAGCTAGAGAAGCCGCGGAGACGTCCGTGCAACTGGTACATCGGTGGCTGGAAAAACACTCCCTCTCTCTGGCTCGCGAGAAGACGGAGGTGCTCGTCATCAGCAGCCACAGAGGAGGGCGGCAGCACACGAGCGTCGATGTTGGCGGCGGAATTATCTGCCAGTCGAAGCAGACAATCCGCTACCTGGGAATACAACTGCACGACCACCTGCGCTGGCGACCGCATATTGAGTATGTGGCAGAACGGGCAGACCGAGTGACGCGAGTTCTACGGGCGTTGATGCCTAATCGTTCCGGAGCGACGAGCGACAGACGCCGACTGATCGCGAGCGCCGTAACATCAATGATCCGATACGGAGCCCCGCTATGGGCAACGCGGCCTCACGGCCTCGAGGTACAGAGCAACTGTCGGCGCCTGAATGGAGTGCAGCGCAAGCTAGCGCAGGGCGTGGCAAGCACTTTCCGCAGCGTTTCGTACAGTGTGGCCACGGTCCTCGCCAGCATGACGCCCATCGTACTGCTGCTGCAGGAGGACGAACGCTGCATCGGGCGACGATGGTCAGCGAATGGACAGGAAACGGAGGATACCCATCCCCCTCCGGACGCGACGGCCCTGCGCAAGAGAGAGCGCTTGCGCACCATCAGCCAGTGGCAAGAGCAGTGGGCGGCTGCGGAGACGCCAGACGCCAGCCGATACCAGCGCTGGACCCGCAGAGTCATCCCGGACGTCACGTGCTGGGTCAGCAGGAAACATGGACGTGTGGACTTTCACCTGTCCCAAGTACTCTCGGGACACGGATTCTTCCGAGAGTACCTGCACATAAAGACGTTCGCACGATCCCCTGACTGCACCTGGTGCCCCGGCGCCGCGGAGTCAGCGGAGCATGTTATGTTCCACTGCCCGCGGTTCCAGCGGGAAAGAGCGGAGCTGCTGGCGGATGACGGCCGCACCCCCCTCACGCCGGATAACCTGATGAGCGAGATGCTGCGGAGCCCGGAGTGCTGGCAGCGCTTTGCCCGGGCCTGCCGAGCCGTAACGCAGCAGCTTCAAGAGGCGTGGCGTGAAGAGCAACGCTTGGAGGCTGAGGCTGCAGCTGCTGCTGCAGCTGCTGACGTAGCTGCCGCTGCAGCTGCTAGGCGAACACTTCGCTAACCGTTTGCTGTTAACAATGTTGTTTGTTTACCACCGGTACCGTTTGTTCCTAACAACCGGCTGTGAAGAGCAAGAGCGGATCGCGACGGACTGACAGCTCCTCGTAGCGGAGCTGAGAATGTTTATACGCTTATATCCGCGGCTTGTGTATGTGCACAATGTAACGTAGCATAAGTATAGTCCTATATGTAAATATGTACTATGTAAATATGTAATAAAGGGCGATGATACATCGCGCTCCTGCCCCTCCACATTGCCAGATAGGCCCCTGGTGGGGGGGAGAAACAGGATGTTTCCCACATCGGGAAAATGTTAAAAAAAAAAAAAAAAAAAAAGGTGAGATAATTTATGAGCTGAGAAACGCGGACATTATCATAAGATAAGCATGACGGCGGACTCCGTAATGTAGGCTGCATTAAAAAAAATACTGTCCGCAATACATTTACCGGGCTACAGATTTACTTTCCTAAGGTGATCACACTGTTTGGACCTTCAAGAACAAACCGCCATCGATCGTAAACACGGTGTTCGATGGGGACGCTCGAAGTGGAACCGGCGTCTTCGGTGATAGGGTAAAGTGGAAGTGCTTCAGCAACACAGCCATTCCGATGCGTGCCTGCATCAGTCCGAAGCGCAGGCCAATACAGTTCCGGGGACCCTCCCCGAACGGAAGAAAGGCGTACGGATTGCGGTTCGCTTTGGTTTGCTCGTCGAACCTTTCCGGCAGGAACCGATCCGGGTCCGGGTAGTACTCCGGATCGTGATGAATGCCGTGCACTGGCACCAGCACCGTTTGACCCTTCGGAATGACATGCTTGGTACCGGGCACCGGATAATCCTTCGATGCGATCCTCGATAGCGTCGCCGCTGGGGAGTACTTTCGTAGGGATTCTGCGGGACAAAAACGGAATGGCGTAAGACACCCGGCTACGATCGTCACTCCGAATACGTACCGTTTATGCACATGTCGATGTAGACCATGTCCTGCAGCGCCTCGTAGCTCAGCGTGCCATCGTAACGCTTCAGGACTTCGTTCACATTGTCTGTCGCCTTGCGCTGGAGCTCCTGGTTGACGGCGAGCTCATACAAGCAGAACGCCATCGCCGTCGACGAGGTCTCGAAACCGGCCGCAAAGAACACGAACGCTTGCGCGGTGGCCTGCTCGATCGAGAGCGGGTCCACGTCCTCTTCCTTCATCAGTTCCATCAGCAGGCTCATAAAATCGTTCCGCTGGACGTTGTTCGTGAGGCGATACTGAACCGTTTCGCGGACCGCGTTGAGGAAGAACTTGGACACGTCTGGCGCATTATTGGTCACGCCCAACCGGCGGGCCACGTTCGGATATTGCGAGGCAAGGAAGCGCTTCAACAGGCCAAATCGGGTAACGTGGAACACTTTCCTGCCCATCCGCCGAAACTCGGCATCGGCGTCCTTCAGGCTGTTGCACTCCAGTCCGAACGCACAGTTCCCGATCACGTCGGTCGTGAAGCGGGCCAGCAGCTCCTTCAGTTCCAGCTCGGGGTCACTTTTGATCGTGCCGGCGACGCACTTGCTAAACTCGTCGGCCACCGCCCGAATGGTGGGGAACATCATCTTCATCTTGCCGGACGTGAACGTGGGCGTCAGCTTCGAGCGCAGCGACCGCCACTTGGTGCCCTCCATCGCAAACAAGTGCTCCGACAGCGGGTCATCTTTCTCGTTGTGGTACACCGAACGGTCGTGAAAATAGTGAAAGTCCTTCACGAGCACATTTTTCACTAGCTCCAGATCGAACACCACCGTGACGGGATTGAGGAAGAAGTACATGCCGGCGAATCCCAATCCGGCCGTCTTGCCCTTCAGCTGCCCGTACACGCTGCGGATGACGTTCCCCATGTGAAGCGTACTTCCCATTCCGGCCAGGTTGCCATGGGGAAACGTAGGCTCCACGTACGGGACTCCGCGATCTTTCCAGTACGCGAACCGGCGACGAACCCACAGCACACCCAACAAGAGCGCTGCGACGAGTAGATGCAGAAACATGACCGATGTCTGTCTGGCGATGTGGTCTGGTGGTCGTTACCTGCACGACTGATGGCAGGATGTTGGCGACCGGGAGAACTTATTATAGCCTCTTATCTTCCACCAGAAGCGCAGTGTCATCATCAAGATTTGGGCTGCGAACCGGTTGGCACCGCCGTGCAATTTATATGCTCTCCGTAAACAGCACCCGCCCTGAACGGGAACGTCTGGGGTGTGTAATGTAATTAAATATTGCGTATCACAACGCGTTTTGCCATCGTTTCTACACATTTGCAACCCCTAACAGTTCCGAATGAGTCATATTTCTGATCTGATGTCAAATTACTGGGTGATCGAAAAATTATCTGGCTAACATCATGCAGCCGGCAATGTAGCGCTTATGGCCATATGTTTCCAGCTCGGCTTTGACAATGGAGGAATCAAACATTTCAATCGATAAACAGACGTACACGCCGCTACTTCCATTAAAAGCCGGTCCGAGTTGTGTGGGTTTACCGCGACTCCGTGCTGTTATTTTTAGTTTCGCCGGATCATTCGAACGTAACGGTGCGATGTTTTTCACGCTTGAAGCCCTGTTCGCGATTGTGGCCGTCATCGGTGGGTTCGTGTATTACGTCGTGCGTAAGCAGTCTTACTGGAAAGACAACGGAGTGCCACACCCAAAGCCGGCGTTCTTTTTCGGCAGTTTCAAAGACGCCGGGACGAAGGAGCATTTTACGACGTCACTCGAAAAGTACTATGGCCAGTACAAGGGGCAGCACCCGTTCATGGGAGCGTACATGTTCCTGTCGCCGGCCGTACTGGTGTCGGATTTGGATCTGATCAAGACGATTCTCGTCAAAGACTTCCAGTACTTCCACGACCGCGGGCTGTACTACAACGAAAAGTATGACCCACTGTCGGCGCATCTGTTCAACCTGGAAGGCCAGAAGTGGCGCTCGTTGCGGAACAAGCTATCGCCGACGTTCACTTCCGGCAAGATGAAGACGATGTTCCCGACGATCGTGGCCGCCGGCAAGCAGTTGAATGAGTTCATGGAGGAAACGGTTAAGAATCAGGACGAGTTTGAGCTGAAGGACATTTTGGCGCGCTTCACGACCGACGTGATCGGAACGTGCGCGTTCGGGATCGAGTGCAACAGCATGAAGGACCCGGACGCCAAGTTCCGTGCCATCGGTAGGCGGCTGATCGAGAAACAGCCGTCCAACTTCGTGAACGCACTGGTGACGCTCATACCTAAGCTAAGCAAGATGATCGGGGTGAAGATCATCGACACGGAGGTGTCGTCCTTTCTGCTGAAGGTGGTCCGCGAAACGATCGACTACCGGGTGGAGCACGGAATTCAGCGACACGATTTCATGGACTTGCTGATCGGTATGATGCGAAACACCGAAAACCCGGACGAGTCGTTGACGTTCAACGAGGTGGCCGCCCAGGCGTTCGTGTTCTTCTTCGCCGGTTTCGAAACGTCGTCCACGCTGCTCACGTGGACACTGTACGAGCTGGCCCAAAATCAGGACATCCAGCAGAAGGGTCGCCAGTGTGTGAACGACGTGCTCAAGCGGCACAATGGCGAGATGACCTACGAAGCTACCATAGAGATGAAGTATTTGGACCAAATACTAAACGGTACGTTGGGCAGGACCACCTACGCCGCTGGGGTACGCCATATTGAATTCCAACGTTCCCTTTTCCACAGAGTCCCTCCGCAAGTACCCGCCGGTGCCGATGCACTTCCGGCTGACGGCCAAAGATTATCGTGTGCCCGGTACGGATTCGGTGATCAAGGCCGGCGTTCCGGTCTTTATACCAATCTACCCGATACAGCGGGATCCGGAGCTGTTCCCGGAGCCACTCCGGTTCGATCCGGACCGTTTCAGTCCCGAGGAGGAAGCCAAGCGTCACCCGTACGCTTTCATCCCGTTCGGAGAGGGGCCCCGGATTTGCATCGGGTTGCGGTTCGGCATGATGCAGGCTCGGATCGGATTGGCGTATCTGCTGAAAGGGTTCCAGTTCAGCACGTACGAGAAGACGTCCATCCCGATGCAGTTCGTTGAGAACAGCTTCATTCTGGCCCCGAAAGATGGCCTCTGGCTGAAGGTGACCAAATTGTAGATCGTAAAACAAAAGCTTTCATAATTGTACTAAATGCTAGTATTGTGTGGCGCTCTGTTCTTCGTTACAATATATTGAATTCTTGCCAATTTCTGTCATTTCTACACCAATGGAGTAACAATCTCTTGCGGTTTTACAAAGGGGTTCCCAATCTTATCGCGATGTCTGGATAATATATAGATAGGGATGAGTGTTAACAGCGATAATTTCAATGGTAGGTAGATAAACCTGGTCACTAACACCGTTCGACCAGTTCTAACGCAGATTCATATTAGGTGTCACGGAAAGTATGAACCATTTTGCAAGTAGCACAAAATTACAAAATCGCCTTTCATATTGTGACTAAAATTTACCTAACTTATCACATTTTGCGATTTTAGGAGAACGTTACAGATTTTTACGCCTCGTCCGTAGACCACCTGACCATACTTCACAGACGCAAATACGACTCTACGAACATATAGAACGAACTGTCCGGTAGATCTAAGCATATTACCGGCAATCATAATCTGCTTGAGTGAGTTGGTGATTGCGTCAGCCGCTCTACACCCGCTTCGAACTACCCGCAAATCCGCGGTCAACACACAAACGGAGCGCGGAAAACGTAAACAAATCGCCGCGATGGCACGACTACACGCGAAACGCCGATATAGCTGCGGGTGGCGTCATCACGTCCGAGATCGCGATTAGCGGCCAGCACGCACTTCGCTTCATTCGGTTCGTAGTTATTTTGGTGGCGCAGTACGATGTGGTGGTCAAGCTGGTTAGCCGTGCTGGTTGCCCTTTTGGGTGTGGCCGTCGCTGCAGCCATTTATTATATCATTCGGAAGCAGTCTTACTGGAAGGACCGGGGTGTCCCGTACCTGGAGCCACTGTTTTTGTACGGTATCTTCAAGGGCGTCGGAAGTAAGGTACACGTCTTGTCAGCGTTGCAGGATGTCTACAACGCACGCAAGACAAGCCATCCGTTTGTCGGGACGTACATGTTTACCGTTCCGGTGGCCATCGTCACCGATTTGGAGCTGCTGAAGAACATTTTCGTGAAGGACTTTCACTATTTTCACGACCGCGGTGGGTACTACAACAAAAAGCACGATCCGTTGACGGCGCATCTGTTCAATCTGGAGGGCCAGGAGTGGCGCTCGTTGCGCAACAAGCTGTCGCCGACGTTCACCTCCGGCAAGATGAAGATGATGTTTCCGACGATGGTGGCAGTTGGCAGACAGTTTGGCGAACACCTTCAGGAAGTGGTGGCCGCGGATGAGGGAAGCGTGCTGAACCTGTTGGATCTAGTGGCCCGCTTCACGACGGACGTGATTGG